>NW_025335587.1:4480695-4651886 GCF_004798865.1 Varanus komodoensis
TACAGGGCGACCAAGGCAGATTCAGTGCCATACCCGGGTCTGAAGCCGGACTGAAATGGGTTCAGATAATCAGTTTCATGCAAGAGTGCTTGGAGTTGTCCCGCCACCACCCGCTCCAACACCTTGCCCAGAAACAGGATGTTGGCCACTGGTCTATAATTAGTGGCCATCTCTGGATCCAGTGACGCTTTCTTCAGGACCGGTCGGACTACCGCCTCCTTTAAAGGGGCAGGTACCCGACCCTCCCTCAGAGAAGCGTTAACCACTTCCAAGATCAAGGTCCCAATCCCATGCTTGGTGTTGTTTATTAACCAAGATGGGCAAGGGTCCAATAGGCAAGTGGTGGGACGTACTCGTCCAAACACCTTGTCCACATCATCAGGCCGCAATAACTGAAATTCATTCATTAATTTTGGACCAGACAGTGACACTGGTATCTCCCCAGAAGCCTCTGAATCACTAGTAGAGTCTAGCTCGTGACGAATCTGAGCGATTCATCACGAAATGCTTGGCAAAGTTGTCACAACAGGCCTCCGAGGGTAGAACCAGATCTTTCTTAGGGCCAGGATGGACCAGCCCTTGTACCACTCGAAAAAGCTCCGCCGGATGGCATTTTGAGGAGGCAATGGAAACGGAGAAGGATTTCTTTTGTGCCGCCCTCACTGCTACAGTATAGGCCCGATAGTGGGCTCTTAAGTGTGTTCGGTCAGATTCATCCCGTGATCTCCTCCACCTATGCTCTAGCCGTCTCCCAGCCTGCTTCATCGCCCGCAGTTCAGATGTATACCAAGGGGAAGAGTGGGCTCTGCCTGGTGGGAGAGGATGCTTAGGAGCGATCGTGTCAGTAGCCCTAGTCATCTCCCCATTCCATAGTTCGACCAGAACCTCGACAGGAGCACCAGTCTTGTCAGCCGGAAACTCCCCCAGGGCCTTCAGGAATCCGTTGGGATCCATCCAGCTCCAGGGGCGGACCCACACAATCGGGTCCGCACCCTTACAGAGGGAGAGGCTGCTCTCAAGCACAAACCTCACGAGGAAGTGATCTGACCATGACAGGGGTGTCAGACATAAATTCCTCACCCTCAGACCACCTTCTTCCTGCCCTGCCAAGAAAACCAGGTCCAGGGTGTGTCCACGTCCATGGGTCGGTCCGAGATGATCTCCGTCAGCTCAGGCAGGGAGTCTGTTGGGCAGGAGGGTGCACGATACACCAACAGAATCCCCAATCTGTCTCGGTCGCCCAACACCAAGTAGAGGCACTTCAGCCCTGGCCTCGAAGGCACTGGAAGTCCCGTGAGGGAGATGGAGGCTCGGTAAACCAAAGCGACCCCCCCTCCCCTCCTCTCCAGGCGTGGACGGTGCTGAACCAGATACCCAGGTGGGTACATTTGAGAGAAGGCGACATCCCCCCCTCCTCTCCCTCCCAGGTCTCTGTTATGCAAGCCAGGTCGGCCCCCTCATCCACAATCAAGTCATGGATGAGGGAAGATTTATTGTGGACCGACCTGGCATTAAGCAGCAGCACCGTCAGGCCCGAGGGGCGGTTGACAAGACTACCTGGAACCCTCTGGCTGGGGGTAGAACCAGAAGGAGGGACAGGTGTCAGTCATCTGTCCCTCCTTCTTCTACGCAGACACATTAAACCCCCACCGCTGTAACGTCCATTGCCCGTGACCACCCCAATGGCGGCGCCCACACGCTCCCTAGGTAACTCAACCGTTGACATGGCCAGGGACGACTCCATAAAAACAAATTAAAATACAATAAAACTTTAAAACAGTATTAAACTCCCCGTCTAACCCCCCCCCCCGATACAAAATTCCACCCACCGACCTAGCCTCCCACCAGCCCTGCATGGCCATGAACGGCCACAAACAGTGGCGACCACCCTTTGGCTGCCGGCCCCAGGCTGCATCCGGCGGGTTAAGCCGGCGCCTGCCTGCACGCCCCACCCCCAATCCGGCGTTGCTCTCACCGACGCTGGCGGGGGGGGGAGCAGAGAGGGGCACAAAAAGGCAGCAAGATGGCAGCGCCCTCCTCCGCAACGTCAGCAGCGGCCCTGGCGTGGCCCTGGTGTCCTCCGTCCCCGGGGTGGCCCAGAGGTGGCATGCATGAGATTAATTAAAGCAGCAAAGTGCTCTGGTTTATAGGTCCAATCCAGTCCACAGAGAGCTGAGCATCCAAAATGTTGTCAAAAGGCACCGCTTCACTGACTTCATACCATCTACAAAGGGAGAGCTGCACTGGCAATCTAGTGGCAAATGTCCTCAAAGCCACTGTTGCAATGGCCTTGATTGCAATTATTCCACAAAACATTGTCCCATCAGTACAGAGGCTAACATGCTAGAAGAAGCCATCAGTTCAGATACAGGGAACAGGAAGAGGGGCTTTCACCCACACTAACAGCTACATGACCTTCTCCATGCAGGCACAGAGTCCATGAGGAATTATCAAAGTTTGGAACTGAGATATATAAAATCTGCATGAATGTCACTATGAATTAAAATAGACATTCAGGAGTCAAGCTGAATGTTGAAAAGTAAGGTGCCAAAATTGTGTGTGAAACTGCCCATCTCAGACTGGCATCCTGATTTCCAATAAATTGACAGTCCCCTGAAACACAGTGGGCTATATTAAGCATCTGGCCACAGTAGCAATCAAGCCTCATACAACAGCTCCCATCTGCATGTGGTGGGGTCCTACCTAGTCACTAATTTCAGAGAGCTTGAGTTAGAGACAATTTCAGGAGTTGGCAAAGCTAATTGAGAAGGGTGAGCTTTTAAAATGCCCCAAGAATATGGGATAACATCAGAGTGAGTAACTTTTAATAAGTGTGTAGAAACAAAAATTTATATGGAAGTAGAGGTGACAAAGGCAAGCAAGCAAATAAACAAACTGCATAACCTCTGCGAACTACTGATGTACATCCTACATTGTTCCAGTTACTGAGAAAAAAGCAAAACCTACATAACATAGGCGAAGCTTTAGGAGTAAATAGAATTACCTCAGGCACCTGCTGCTTTATATCACAATAGTGTCTCTCTCATGTTCTGTGGCATATAATCCTGCGTTGTTCTGGGAATCTTCCCTGAGACAGAGTTGTAAGGAGTTCATATTTCGTAAGTGAGTACTATGATCCCCTGAATACAGACATCTGTCATTTCCTCATTATGGATTTTTCAAAAAGCTCCTGAAAAGATCTAAGCAGGGCCTTCTCTTCCTCCTTTTGTTTGCTCCAGCCCCAATTATCTTTGCATCATAATTGTCTTCAATGACAGAATAAAACCAGCTTGTTAGCAGTAAGCACCATGTGGATTCATAACTAGGTCAAGATGCAGTTAGCAAACATATATAATAAAATTAAAAGCAGCAACATTTCCCTGACTGGGCCAGAGGCCTTGTTTCCTCATCCTGTATCTATGGAAGTTTGGATTAAATGACTCTAGACAGAGAGCACTTATTATTCAAATATCTCAGATAAAAAGCTGCTACTTTGAAGTACTTCCCCACCACCACCCTTCAGATTCTTCAAAAGGTTAAGGCTTGGCAAAAGGCAGTGGGCTGTATCCAAGTAGCCCCTCTCACCAACAGAATGAATTTGGCAGTCAAACAGGCAGAGAGGCAATGCCGCTTTTCTCCTGCAGTCACCTGCTCTCAAAGTATGCTCTGGTGAATCCCCAGGAGCAGATTTTGGGAGGGCACAGGGAGCTGCAGGGAAGAGGAAACATAGGGAAAATCCTGTCATAAAGCACTGGATTTTGTCCAAATATCTGGACAGGTATCTTTTTATCCATAGCAGCTGCATCCTCATAGAAGGGTATCTGGTTTAAAATCGGTAAAATATTACTTTATAACAAGTAGGTTAAACATTTAGGGTTTTACTTTATCATAATTAATAGAGCACACAGACGGGAATATAGTTCTGCTGTTAATAGAGAGTCCTTGGGCTAATACACCAAAATATAAGTTTATGAATGAATGAATGAATGAATGAATGAGAAGTTATATCAAAATCAGTTATCCAATGTTTATACCAGAGTCATAAAAGCAAATATCAGCAATGTACTTTTTACAAAAATATATTAATTGTTCTGCATATGGGAATTTGAAAGGAGATAGGATTGGTGTGGGGAATTGTTTTTTAAAAGCACAAGTGTCCCATCTAATAGCAGTTTATAATTCCGTCTTACAGGAGATACTGGTTTGAGAATTATTTTAACATTTTCTCATTGTCCTCATGCTGTCGTTTGAAGTATCAGAGCTTTGATCCAATATAAATCCATTATAAACCCAAGTAGGCTGGTGATCTTAAACCCATAGCCCCATAGGCAACCTACTACAAACTCTTTCTTGATCAAACCTCACACATGTAAAACAGGAATTCCATAACTTTGCTGCCATCTCCAACTCATTAGCAAGTTTTGAAGAATATTTCAAGGAAGTCCATTCAGGAGGCCCAAGAAAACCCTGAGGGATCAGACAGTAGAAGGAGACTGATGCTTCATCTGCATGTTCGCTGATCTAACATGAGCCTCTTATCCAGTCATCATCTATGCATGTGGATGCTGCATGTTTGGCTAAAAGAGGGAAAAAGAAAATGCATCAAGCAGCCTCTGTAACTGCCCAATCTTGATTTCTACAGGAACCACACCAGAGGTTGTGGCAATGGAGGAAACTGATACAAATGTAGTACAATAGTCATCTTCAGTTATATTGACTATATATATCTGAAGGTCTGTCACATAAGTGGTTTGCTGTTGTCCCTGACTCAGAGGGTATGATCAGAAACAATTGGTTCAGATTACCAGAAAGGGAATTTCAACAAAACTTTGGGAAGAAATTCCTGATGATGTGAGCTGTTTGGCAAAGGACAGTTGAAAGGTTCCCTGGAAAGGTTGTGAACTCTCCTTTGTTGGAGGCTGCATGACCACCTGTTGGGGATGTTGTTGCAGTAAAAATAATACATTAGCTGGACTTGGCCTTCCATCCTGAACTACATTTTCTCCTATAGAGTCCTAAACGCAAAAGGAGGACACTACAGAGGTACAAGGTGCCATTCCTCACAGACTCAAGGTGGTGAAAGGGGTGCAGCACAACTACTGGACCATACTCAGAAGGGAGCTGTTTTCAGAGCTGTGACAATGTCAAAACTGAGAGAGTACATAAGGCAATCAAAACTGGTAACAATACCTTGTGTCTGAGCAAGATAAGTTCAGGTGACTAACATGTAGGAGTCTTTCACAAGGCAACGGGTGGTCTCGGGTAAGCGAGTTTCCTGAATGGATGAGCAGGTTCTGTCTACACATGGACCCCAAGCTATTTGTCATCTCAACGTCCATCATGTTATTCTTCTCAGATACCAGATTACAATGTTTGTAGCCACCATTCACTGTTAGAGAAAGGAGAGGTGAAAGAAAAAAACATAATGATGAGCTCTTCAATGAGACTACTGGTGCATTTCCTTTATTCCCTTCAGCATGTTCCACCTAGAATTGGCACACAGCTTCATAAAATCAAGAACAGAAGACAACTTAATCAAGATCCAATTCCAAATGAATTACTCATTACAATCTAGTGTCACTGTTTTGCAAATTATATTGTAGCTTGAAAAACTAACCTTTCAAGGTTATTGTTTTTACATGGGGAAGAGACCACAGGTCAGTGCAAACCCTTATCTACCAAGCAATATAAGGAAGAATTTTGCAAAACAATAAACATTTCAGACTTTGTTGATCCAAACCTGGCAAAACTCTTGAGTAAGTCAAGGGCAGAAGCTTTTTTTTTAAATGTAAAATAAGAACAATTACAAATGTAAAGATGGTTTGTGCAACACTGAAAAAAAATACCATGCAATTAAATGTGCTTCAGTTCTCTTGCTTTTAATGGATATAATTAAAACCAGTGGAACTTCAGCACTCTCATTTTTGTACAGCCTTGAAACCATTTTTGCCAACTTTTGCTACACTTGAACATTTACCAATTTTAGAGATTTTCAGCAGCAATTCCGTTTTTCCCCATACTGAAAACCTAGCAAGGAACTAACCATTTTCACTCCTATTACAAAAACTGTGGTTATAGATGGCTTTACAAAGCTTCCTGGTTTTTAATTCAAAATATAAAGATAGGATGAGGTATACAACCTGGTTCCTAATGCAGGGCATGCTTCAAAAACACCAACAAAATATAGCTTGGCATTTCATTGCAGAACCTAATGTAGAGTTTGGTCTGTTGCCCATCACAATTGTTCAACTAATTCTGAAGAATCAAGAATGATCTCAGAATGTGTCCAAAGACAGTGCTCTAGCAGGGATATTTATTTCAGTTTCAAAATATTATTAGCATCTCAGTATGAAAAAGATAGCAAGCATTACTTAAAATAAATCACACTAATAAAGGTTACATTTTTAAAATGTATGCTTTACCAAAAGCGTTTTTGAAAAAAGAACTTTTCTTAAATCAGGGATCCATTCCTAATTAAATGGCCCCAATTCCCCCTTTGATGTGCATGACCTCAAGAAAATTACCTGTTATTTGCAGCTTTGAAAGAATAGGGCTATATGACCACATACATTGTGGGACAGAATTTCTTCTGCTATCTCAGCAAATCTACTGTGTTTGAATTAGTGAACATCCTGTCTGTATTTTCTGACCTCTTTCTTTGATTTTAAAACTGAAGTATACCCCAAAATACACAAAATTAAAGCTTACCTTTAACTGCCACCAATACAGTGACAAAAATAACATACACATTCATTAGGGCTTCTTCAATATGCAACATTCACAACACAAGCCTGTGGGTATTAATTGGAAGCTCACTGTGCTCAATGGATCTTGTTGTAGCTAAACCAGCACAAGATTGCAGCCATAGTTTTGGTAGTTGTTTTGGTTACTAGCATTAGTGACTTCAAATTGCTCAGTAACACATGGAGCATGAAAAAGAATAATTTCACAAGAAGCAAAGAATTCCACTGGGTTCAAGTCAAATAATATGACAGCTATTTTGAGCATGATCCAAAGACCTTCTCACAAAACAATACCTGAAACCTTATCCAGGCACGAAGGCCTACTTTTGTTTCATTTTTAAAAGAAAAACATCCTCCTTCCTTGTGCTTTTTATTCAGGTGCCTTAACTATAATATTAAGCACCCCCCAGCTGCCACTTCAATTAAGGTATCCCCACGCCCCACCCTTTATCTGATGTTTCAGACACTATCACAGCTACCACACAAATTACTTAAGGTGCAAGCCTATCCAAGTTCAGAGAAAGGAGGCCTCCGGTTTCCAGCATGCCCCAGTCACTGTGGTCCTATTTTCTGCCTAAATGTGCACAGGACTGCACCCTTACTATGTTAACTACTGCAACTAAATGTAGTTGTCTTCACTCTCATTCCTTCTAAAGACTTGGCCAACAGGACCTGTAAACATTCATGCTCTGGCCATTTGCTGGAAATGACAGACCTTCTGGGCTTATTATACTATTCTTTCTACCTGGGATAATTTTAGGTGGTTTAAGAAGACCAACAAAAGCAAACAAGTAACTCTATTAGGGCAAGAGGCTGCTCCCAAGATCTTGCCAAAAGGGAGGTTACACAAGCAGGCAGTGAAACCCAATAAACTGCTCAAAAAGCTAATACTACAGCAGAAACAGCTTGGGTGTCAGAGGGAAACTTTACCCAGAAGTTGGACCTGATTGTAATGGTATCTGGCTGGATGGAGGTTCAGGGAATTTGCCTTTTTGTACAAGAATTTGGTATCTTGTAAAATGTAAAATACATTCTTGGAAACGGGGGCTGTAGTCACTAAGCCACCTTTTGCAAACCCAAAAGGAAAAATCACCAATATATTCTGTGCAAAATACCCCTCTGATAAATTGGTTGTCTCATAGCTCATATGGACTTTTTAAATTGCTGGATCCCCTGATAACATAGATTGATTTGTGGAAGTATAGTGGAATAAGTGGCACTGGATCTCTTTCTGATCAATAGTTCTATTGAACTATTCATTTTTAATGTGAGGATTCTGTACAGAGGTATTACTTTTGAATGACAAAAATGCAAATATAAAAAATGGAGAAATCTATGGAAGCTTGCATAGATCCACTCTCTCACAAATCTATGCAAGCATTGAATGGTTCCATTTTCTCATCTAAAATGGTGGCCGTATTTGCAACATGCAGTGCTCTATACTGGATTTCTGCCCATAGTCCCTCTGCTTCTCAAGGACATGTCAATATTACTGGACTATTAATAGCCTTTTCACATATGGAATGGGTTCAGTTATTCTATACCAGGAACTGCTCCAAGAAAAATCCAAAGCAAGCCACAAGGCTGTAGATTTTTGCGTACATACTTTCCTTTTAGTCCTTGAGCAATGTAATTCTGAAATACAATAGCAATCACTTTAGCATGTTTATCATGATAGCATGACCAGAGGCAGAACTAAAGTGCAACATATATACAGAAAACACACATGCCACTGGAGGATAATTTTTGGAGAGAATTAGCAGTGGTCTCCAAATAATGCCAGCAGTATTTACATTTCCAGTGAGTAGTCTGTTCTTTCATGAAAGAGGAATAAAATATCAAATCCAGATAAACATTTTAGAATTTGGGGCAAGTAACAATAATCTAATGTTTCTAATGTAAGGGTAACATCACCTATATGCCATGTTGCCATTAAGAACATGCTAGCCAAATGGCAGTTCCAACAATGACAAACAAGCCAAGATAACAGAACATTGCCTTTGGTCCAGGAGCACAGACCCCCCTCCCCCCCCCACACACACACAGAGTGAGAATGGGAGGGAGGGACGGATATTCAGCATATATCAGCATTAAATAGAAATAGATTGAGCAAGCAACAAAATTAAGTCAATTCAAAATGCTGTGAGACTAGAACAAGAACTTTGTTTATTTTCTTCTGTACTCTCTTGACACTGCTGGCAGAAAAATTAGGCTATCTTGCCTCTTTCTCATTTTTTATCTACATACTGAAGTTTACCAAGAACAGATGAAAAGGATAAGTTCCACACATCGTATTTAATCTAATTTCATTCTATGAAAATCACAATTTTTACACTTAAGAGTTAATCCTATTTTAAAAGTAAATCAACCAATTTTTTTTTTCCAGATCAGTGTAAGAGAAAGTCAGTAAGTTTAACTGCAGATTCTTTTTATTTTCCACCCCTCAAACTGAAAGGCTTAATTTTAATAGCTACAACACCATCTTTCTTTCTATTTGAAGATGCTTCACACTGTGCAATGCAATTACTACAGCTTTACACTCTCCGTTCATTTCATGCTCTGACCTAATTATGACACCCATTTATTATTGTGTTACATTCAAATCCTGTCCTTTTACTTCTTACAAGAAACTCTCTTCCTCTATTTTATCCTAACAACAACAACAACCCTGTGAGGTAGGTTAGGCCAAGAATAAGTGACTGGTCCAAGGTCACCCAGTGAGTTTCATGGCCACGTGGGGGCTAGAACCCAGATCCCCAATTCAACTTTCTAACCACACCACAGTGGCTTTGGCATATCAATGATAAATATTTCTGCTCAAGTAAATAACTAACTGTGACTGTCTCCAATCATAACATTTGCTTGATCAAGCCCTGTGTTTGTATTCATGTATCATCACTTCATGAGAAGAAAAAAGTGAAAATAAAATGGAAAGGTAAGTAGTGAGTATGAGTCTAACTGTACAGTTCATTGTGTCAGAGTAGATAAGCTCCAATTCTTATACACAAGGGTGTGATATAGATGATACTGTAACCAAACTCCTCTGAACATAGGTAAATAAATACAATCAACTCAGCATATGAGAAATGTGGAAAATTTTGCATATTTCTTAGATGTGTGCTCAAGTGCTACAATACAGGCAATGTGGCGGATTTTGAATCATGGGTATGGTTACCCTATATACTTTGTGACTATGAGGCAAGAGCATTTCCTTTTCTTTTTTCTTCATGCAATGCAGCAATGTTTTGCCACTACTTCTTGTTTTTTATTATTATTATTTACAGAAATAGGCGTATCACTCTATTTTTGCACTGATAATGGTACTGTCCGAATTGGTTTCCAAATATATATGCAGTACATTCAAATGACTGTTTTCTTTATTCCACTAATTTTTGCTTTACTTTTGAACAATGCTTCTGTTATGAACATGCACACTTATCTGTACTACCTCCACAAGAGAGAAAAAAAGAAAGAATAAACTCCCAAAATTCATGACATTAAACTAAAGATTTACTGAATACATAGATTTCCACCCCTTATCCTATAACACACAAACAAATATGACTTCAGAGATACCACAGCATGATTTCTTGGTTTTAAAAAAGAGACCCCAAACACACCAAACCAGAAATAATCCTTTTTAAAAAATCAGTATTCAAATCTTTCCAAGTATATAAGCCACACTTGGCACTGCAAAACCTTAGAACCACATGGGAACAGCAGGAAAGACAAGCTGTTTCTAAAAAAGAAGATTCTAGCCATGAATCTTCATAGCTTGGGGGTAAACCTTCTCCAGTCATCAAACAATCCACCAGTGAACACCAACTGAACCATGTAGGAATGTCAACCCACACATTTTTCTACCTCACATTAAAAAAAAAAACAAGTACATTGCATCTACAGTATTCAGAGGACCAAGCAGGCACAATTACCAGTTATCTGGTAATTTCATCAGCTGTATACCTCATTATTAAGCTAAGACCCCAAATATGAATTTGGTATGGGAGTCGGAATGAGCAGAGTAACTTTCAAAGCAAATTTGATAAAGGCTATGGCTATCACACAATTTAAGAAATCTTAGTTGACTGATCATATCTGCACATAAATCTGCATATTGTCAAAATACTTTTTTGTAGAATGATTCCTTAGCCTTTTGTTAGTGCATGTATATGTTTATTTATTATTTAGATTATAGTTCACCCTTTACTTTACATTCCCAGGATATGATACATAAACATGAACAAAAGAACATAAAAGCATTTGAAAGCACTTTAAACCATAATTCATCATTTAGCATGATGTTGCAGCCAGTGCAGAAAGACAGGTTTCTTTACCTGTAACTGTTGTTCTTCAAGTGGTCATCTGTGCATTCACACATATGGGCTCTTTGCACATGTGTGGAGTGTTTTTTTGGGAAGATTCTAAAGCTGACTAGTTAGTATTCATCAGGAGCCTGGCCCCCTACGCAGCAAGCATGAGGGTAGGGCTCCGGTCGAGAACTCAGTTCAAAGCTGAGACCACCGTCATCTTTGCATGAATGATGAAGAATAACCCACGTGTCCAAGAGAGACACCAGAGGGGATGGCGGGTGGGTATGTGTGAATGCACAGATGACCACTCAAAAAGTGACAGTTACAGCTAAGAAAACCTGTCTTTATTCTTCGTGGTCTCTGTGCATCATAGATATGGCCAACTGGCAAGCTTCCCTCAAGGAGGAGGGTGGTGTCGCTCAGTGCAGCAAAGCAGAGAGGACGGATCTGCCAAAGGCACAGTCCTCTCTTGACCTGACATCGAGGTGGTAGTGCTTAACAAAGGTCAACGGATTAGACCATGTGGCTGCCTTACAGAGGTCAGTCAGGGACACTCCAGAATAGAGTGCAGAGGAGGTGGACGTGGCTCTAGTCGAGTGAGCCTTGACAGGCCCAGAAAGTCAAAGGCGAGAGAGGTCATAGGCCAGGCGAATGTTATGGACGATCCACCTAGAGAGCCTTTGAGGAGATACCAGGTGTCCTCTGTTTGGTGCATCATAAAGGATGAATAGCCTTTGAGTTTTCCTGAGAGACTGGGTTCTTGATTTATAAAAGGCAAGAGCCCTTCTGACATAGAGGGAATATAATGCAGTCTCTATAGGAGTAGACGGATTCTGGAAGAACGAGGGCAGGATTATTAGCTCATTCACATGAAAATATGACACTACCTTAGGCAGAAAGGTAGGATCAGGCCAGAGGACAACTTTGTGTTTATGAAAGAATGTATATGGAGCGTCAATCTGGAGGGCTGCCAGTTCAGCTCCTTGACAGGCAGAACTGATGGCGACAAGAAAGGCTGTTTTTCGCGACAGGAGGTGGAGGTCGCATGAATGCATAGGCTCGAAGGGAGACTTGGAAAGTGCGTGGAGGACAACAGACAGGCTCCATGATGGAGGTGGTTGTCTGAGGGGAGGAGTTAAATTCAGGAACCTCTTGAGAAAATTACGAATGAAGGGATGAGAGATGCTGGATTGGATTGTGGAAAGCCGATATGGCAGCCATGTAGACTTTAATCGACGAATAGGAGTGGCCTCTTTTGTATAAGGAGTTCAAAAATGAAAGGATATGAACTAGAAAGGCTGCAGCTGGAGCGCAGTTATGCTGGCCTGCAAAGGCCTGAAAGGATGCCTATTTCACATTGTAAGATTTGCAAGTGGATGGTTTAAGTGATGTTCTAGTACAAACTGGAGGTTAGGAGGAACAAAGTCTGACAAATCCTCCATTCCATGAGATGAAATGTCAATAGGTTAGGATGGAGAGTTCTGCCATGATCTTGGGAGAACAGGTCATCCCTGTGGGGTAGATGGCAGAATGTCCATTTGGGCAGGTCGAGCAAGAGAGGGAACCAGTGTTGCCTGGGCCACTAAGGAGCGATGAGGATCGGATTTGTATGATCTTGCAAGATCTTCGGCAAGACCTTCAGAATCAGCAGGAAGGGGGGAAATAGGTAAAACAATTTCCGGATCCAGGATAGGAGAAAGGCGTCTCCCAAAGACTCTGCTTGCTGAGACCGGCTCTCAAGCAAATCTGGGGGGCAGACTCTGTTGTGTTCAGTAGCAAACAAGTCTATCTGAGGCATGCCCCAATGGTCCCATAAGGTTTGAAGGACTGCAGGATAGAGTTCCCACTTGTGGCATGTGGTAAAAATCCTGCTCAAGAGGTCTGCTAGATATGCGATACATATTTTCAAGGAAGCATGGTGGTGGGTCCATGGATGTCAGGGATCTCCATTCATGATGGATTGCATCCAGTAGAGTCGGGAGGAGCGGGATAATAACAGGTCCAGCAGACTCTGCAAAGACAGCCTTGAAGACTGGGTCTTTGGCTCTCGAGGGTTCCTGTCTAGGATGGAGACCTACACTATGGACCATTCAAAGAACCTGGGATGCAAAGAATGCGGTATCCTCAGGTGGCCAGGATAGGTCTGAGAAGGTCGTCATGAAACCTGGGGGAGCATCAGATTGCCAGTTCGGAGAAGATGCCATTGAGACCGAGGTATATTGCCCTCCTTTGGAGAGACCTTTGGTTCTGTTGGTATGATGGCTGAGCAAGGAAGATGGAGGTCGCCTATCTGTGAACTTTAGAAAATTGGCAGGGTCACAAGCCAGTTGCTGGAATGGACCGCTAGAGCTGGGACTAGGCAAGGGGTCATGTTCCGAACCCGACAGGCTCCAATGGGATCCTTATCTTGAACCGATGGATCCCCAGCATTCTACATAGAACTCAGAATCAAAATTCCCTTGATACCTTGGGGGAGATCAATGTCTTTTATGAGGGGTCTGAGCCTGGGGAGATTGAGAGCATCGTTTGGCTCTTTGTCTCTTGGGCTGGAGAAATACACTCAGTACCGAGGGTGAGGGCGAGGCCCAGCTTTGTACTGGAGGTTGGGCTGACTGAGAAGGCTGGATCGGTGACTCCCAAATCTCTCCTTCAGACACTGAAGTGTTCCTTGGAGGTTAGAAGGGTTGTAGAGATTGTCCCTGGTTCTCCTGGTTTTGGGGTGACGCCACGTCTCCAGTACACGGGAGGCCGCTAGGTATAGATGACTCAGAGCATGAATGGGTAAGCGACTTTGGAGGCTTTGCTTTCTTTTCCTCCTTTTGTTTTGCCACCTTGGGCATTTTTGCAGGTGGGAGAAGTTGCAAGCCGTCTGGGTTTTGAGCCAAAGCTGCAGAAGTAGACGGCTGAAGGTCTTTGGCATGTAAAGCGCAGCTCCAAAGTTCTACTTTTAAATGGTCAGCCCGGTGCTTCCTTGCCTGCTTTGTAAAAGCTTAGCAGTTATCACAAGACAAGATGACACGAGACTCTCCCAGGCAAAACAAACAAAGGGAGTGGCCATTGGTTGGTGGGAGCTTACTACCGCATGAGGTTGTTGCAAAAAGCAGCTTTGAGTATTATTGCCTGCCGGCAAGGCGCAACAGAAACCCCCGGTTGCCAAGGGATATGAATAACTTTTGTTTTCTTCTTCTTCTTGATTGATTGATTGATTGATTACTTCAAGCAACAGAGAGAAGAGAGAGAGAAAAAAACCTGACCAGTGGGAGCTTTTACGTATAGCTCTCAAGGTAGGATGGAGAAGAACTTCCCAATGCACTCATGATGGCAGTCGAAGAAGAACTGAGGTCTCAGCCAGAGCCCTACCCTCATGCTACCTGCATAGGGGACCGGGCTCCCGCTGAATACTAATTAGTCAGCTTTAGAATCTTCCCGGAAAACTGCTCCACGATGCGCGAAGAGCCCATATGTGTGGTGCACATAGACCACAAAGAATAACAGGTACTCCCTATTGTGAGAGTCATTGGGATATGCCTATCCAACAGGAGACCCAATGAATTGTGGCCCTAATACAGGCACATACCTGTAATTTTTGAACACATGAACACACACTGGTGGGTTCCTGTACAACACTAAAACATTACTTAGCGCCATTTATCTAGGAGCGGATCAAGCCTGAGCAAATCTGTAGGCCAGGATTGACTGCTAACCTAACCCCTTCTCCTCTGACACTGTCAGGAGGAGGACTTTGCCAGATATTTGTATCACTTTCCACAAAACATGTTGGTGTAACAAACACACTAGGATTCATGGTTTAAACTAGGAATCCGTTTTTAAACAAGATCAGTATATGGAAAACCTGGGCATGGAGTGGGCTGTAGAGCAGCTGGAAGGGGCTTCCATGGAAGGTGGTTGAGGCCCCATCAGTGAGGGTATTAAGGATAGGCTAGACATGCACATGGTAGGCATGTCATCAGCGGAACCGGCTGGAGCCGGGGGTCAGACTAGATGGCCCGGGAGACCCCTTCTGACTTGCTCTGTTTCTATGTTTCTATATGCAATACATTATGAAGTTGGCTTATTTAACTAATCAGACTTGTTTTAAACTACATTCCCTAGTTTGGGCATGATGATAAAATAAGACTCTGAAACTGAAGGCAACGTAGCAAAGTCCTTTTCCCACTGATGAGAGAAGGAGGGGGTCATGAGAGCCCGAGGCCTCATTCTGTCTGCCCCATCATGTTGTAGCATCAAGTGGCAAATCAGGTCTTTCAATCTACAAGATACTCAAGAGATTATTCATACTCAAGCATACTCATGCTCAAGCAGAAGAATACAAATATGGTGCATTCAATCCTGAATAGTGTGCAGGAGCTTAAAGCCAAGTTTCACAACAAATACGCAGGTGCTTTTTATACCCACATTAAAAAATAAAATATGAAATGGTCTTTATTTAAGAACATGTCAGAGATGAAGCTATAGATGCTGGAAATTCAAAAGGACAAATTGTAACTTGCATGTAAATGCATCTGTAACAAAATTGTATTGTTGTTAAAATAATAACTGTATTTCAGGGGCTGTGGTTTTGAGCAGAGAAGCGGTGGGGGGTTGCTTAGCCCCTTCAAAACTATTTCCCTCCAACCACTGTGTGTCCCCCCCCCCCCAATAAAGTTCCTGATTCATGTTTGTAACAGCAATTAATCTGGAACCCCCAGAGCGTGGGATGACAGCAAGCAGATAAATTATTACGAATAAAGGGTTAAATACCTTTTCCCATTGTCACTCTTGCACCAAAAACTGAAGCCTCCTGAGGGTGCTTTTCATTTATGAAAACATGCCAGGGCTTCATTGTATGCCTTTGCAGGGGGGTGATGTCTCTAGAAGGCAATGGGGGCTTGCACTTATATGAGGATCAACCAAATCACTTCTGTGGTGATAGCTCCTGAATGTTTTAGTTCTTTGGGTTGTGGGGCTTGCCATTTCTGTTGTTGTTAAACACAGCTATTGAAACTTTACAGTGAGATAAGACTGAGTGGAAAAGAGAATGATTCATATCAAGACTTTGCTGTAGCACTTTAGAATTTTACCTAATTATGAACAATGAACAAATAGCTGTAATGACATATAAAACTGCAATGACTCACATTCAAAACAAAGATAGGTCTGAAATATTTGCCTAGCATACTTAACTATCCCCAGAGCTTTTGTGGCTTCTGTGGTGTCTGCCAAACTAGGTCATTTGCTTATTCTTGCTGTTTCGAGACATCATACAGAATGCACCTATGACATGTCTAAAGAAAATAACATTTTTACTGGCAACTAGCAGCACACTATCCTTTCAGAATAGGACTTCAAGTACTGAATTTTTATTAACAGTAACCTTGATCCATTAGTGGAAAGGACCAAGAAAATCATCCATGGTTACTCTAAAGATACATTTGGGTGCTAGCATTTCCAGTCTGTCTTGCCTCCTGTGCTTTTTTAAGGCCTTCTGTGTTTTGAAAAGCTAAAAGTAGAAGAAACTGCCAATCACTGCACGTCTGCAGCAGGAAAAAGATGCACCAGTTGTGCATAGAAATCTTGCCTATTACATGGTGACAATTACTTTCTTAATTTTGTAATTCTCCTTCACACTGCTGCTTGCTTGGTTTATATGCATTAAGAATATGTAGTTGTTACCCAAGCTTGCTGCAATGTGATTTATTTATTGATTTAAAGCTTTTCTATCCTGCCCTTCACTGTGTCTCAAGGCGGTAACATTGCTGAACTCCACAAGGTTGCAGAAACTGTTCACTTGGTTTCCCATTTGAGTTGCATGCTAGAACCATGATAATAAAACACATGATAAGAACCAGCTGCAGCATGCCAGCCCCCAAGAGATCTGGAGCACTGGGATGGTACTACCATATAATTGAGCTGCTCCTTCCCACCGACCCATGGAGCTCTGATGGTGTGGAAGCAAGTTTCAGAAACAAGCACACCACAGTGGAAACATATTTTTTAATCCCCAGTACAATGGTCATCTGCCAAACCAGGAACAAGTTCAAACCATTATGTTAAAACACAGTGTCAGGATCCAGGACATGGGCAGCAAGAGATGAAACAGAGGCATCAGAACCAGGCAAAAAGAACTCAAGGCATGACAACAGTCCAAAATCCAGTGGTCAAGTCTAAAAGCAAGGTCCAAGTCATAGTCACAGAGCAGGTCAAGGTTAGGAATCCAAAGACAAGGACATGGTCATGAACAAGCCAATAGTGGAGAACCAGGGAGACAAACAGGTGCAAGTACCTTAAGGCAGGATCACAAGCGTTCAAGAACAGCAAAAGTTTAGCAAGCAAGGCAAGGAGGTAAGACAGAATGAGGTGAGACAAAACAAGACAAGATACAACCACAGACCATACAACAGCAAGCAAGAGGACCTGTACTGCTGAGGGAACTTGGGAAGGCAGGATGCAACAAGACAGGACAGGAAAAAGATCTGGCAAGGTGCATGAGCTGGACTAAACCACAGCTTACAGGAAGCCCTACACTGCTGAGGCAACACAGCAAGGCAGGGCAACACAAAAGTTCTGTGCTGTTGAGACAGCCACTGAAGCTTGGGTCTAATACAGGCTTGCAACTGGCACTCATCAGGAGGCTAAGAGCTCCAGCAGGGTCTGGGACCAATCCTGCAAATAGTGAGGTGACCATTGTGGTTCTGGTCATGAGGCAAAGTCCTAGAGCAGCCCAGATCCTCACAGGCAGCTTCATAAGCTTGCAGGAAACTAGCTTGATTCTTACTATTGCATGTGGATAGTTTTATAAACAAGTAAGATCAAGTGACAGGCCATTGTGTGGTAAAGTCATTACACAAGGAGGGCTGCATGGGACCTGTATGGGTACACACATTCTGCAACATAAAGAAGGCCAGAATGATTACTGGAAGATGGACTCAGGGACTCAGTTGAAAGCAGGCACGGGTTCCACGGCAAATATTGATACTGAACATGAGCTCTGGATTAATGTATGCAGAATTGCTGGTGAAGCTAGGAATTAAAAATAAGCAAAAGAGCTAACAACATTTTGATGAAGAATTTAGTTACTCTTTTAAAAACAAACCCAAATGCTTGTTTATACAGGCTCTCCATGCAAGAGGGGGGAAAGAATGTCAAAATGAAGTCATGTCTGCAATGTGGAAATTTATACCATTTTTGTAGTTCTGAAGCAGGGGGAGCAACGATTCTGCACTGATTTCTGCCTGCAAAATGGTGGTCTCAGTGTTATTTGAAGCAAGAAGAAATTAAGATAGCAAAAATAATTTCTAACTGGTAACTGATGAACAACTGAAGAATTAGAGAAATTCAGGGAGAAACTCTTGCTAAATAACTTTTTCCGTATCAGCCTGTACAATCCTGCAAATGTTAAACATGTTCTATAGTCTTCTCAATTCTGCAGAGTACTAGACCAGGGACAGACAACCTTTAGCATTCTACATATTCTTTAACCACAATTCCTACCTTCCCTTACCATTGGCCATGCTAGTTGAAGGAAATGAAAACTGTAGTTCAACAACATCTGGAGTGGCACAAGTTGTCCAACAATGCACACTAGATTAGATGAGGGATGGGTAGACATAGATCTTCAGATGCTTTGGAATTCAGCTCCCAGAGGCTGCTGGGAGAATATCGAATGGTGAAGAATGGTGGGAACTGAAGCCCAAAACATCTGGAGACCTACTTCATGCCCACTCCTGTGTGTGCAAGCGTACACAGAATATTCCATGTTCAGAAAATTGCTACATCAAACTATTTGGATTATGTATTTGTTTTTTAACTTACTATTCATAAAAGTATGTAAAAACCAGCAAGACATTACACAATTAATGCAAAAGATGAGCACTGAACTTACTCCAGTCCAACGAAAACATGCTAAAAGTTGGAGTCATTCAATTAAATTGGCTGATAACTGATTTCCAAAATATGCAACTATTTAGATTTATGTAATAAATTTAATTTTGTAAAATTGCTAACTGAGGTCATGTGCTATAATTACATACTTCAAATGCTTTTAACAATAGTTAAACTTGCTAAAAAGCAATTGGGTTTGGTCCATCTCAACAACAACCAATATGCAGAAAGGAACCGTTTTTGCTAAAGTTGACTCCGTGGGTTGGAGGCTGCCTACAGATATTCTCAGAGAAACATATGGAAAGATAAGGAGTACACATGGTAGCTCTGGCAACTGCTCTATGGGATGTAGCACCTGGTTGTTTTGAAAGGCACCAAATAGAAAGTTACTGGCTAAGCAAGATGCATTATTACATTGCATTTATATCCTGTCTTTTTTCCTCTTGTAAGGAACCCATGGGGGTTACATAGCTCCTCACAACAACTCTGAGAGTCTGGGACTGGCCCAGTGAGCTTCGGGGCCAAGTGGGAACTAGAACCTGGATGTCCTGGGTACACGATCCAGCACTCTAACCATCACACCATACATTGTTCTCATGGATGTAGCATATATATTGCCACAAAGTGAGAGATGGAAACAGGAGTGACGTAATTTTTGCTTCAGGAAAGCATTTTCTGGAACTGACAGAAGTTATTATGAGTGGTTACTCATAATGTGGCTGCTACTTTGGCTCTAACTTTTGGCATATGGAAGCTCTCCCTTTTAGGCTCACACTCAAAATGTGAGGTGATATGCATTCTTGTACCCTGTTGCTGAACAGCGTTCTTTGTGTTATATTTGCTATTGTGTATCTAATATCACCTTGGGCAATTTCTATGGAAATATGAATAACATTATTTAAAATAAAGGAGGTAAAAATAAATGACCATCTGTAAGCACTCTTGATCTGTAAGATCCAGAATGGCTCACATGTAGGCATTTTCCCTGTTCCTGTACAACTCAAAAGGCTGCTCCTGAGGGCTGGGGAAGAAATGGATTGGTGTGGAATATGGTACAGGGCTGTAGGGGGAAGAGTTGCTTGTTGAAAGACACTGCAGGGTGGAGGAGATAACCAGCAATACAGCATATGTAGAATTCTGCTTCTGCTATACTGGATTCAAACCCTAGTATTTTTGAGGGAGAAGCATCTCCAAGTTTCTGAAATATTTTTGATTTTTTTTAAGGTGGGGATTTTAAGAACTTAATGTAAGAAAAGCCATGGCAAATCAGACTGAAGACCTACCTAGGCCAGCATTCTGTTTCCACAGTGGCTCACCAGAGACTTATAGGAAAAATCAGAGTGCAATAGCCTTATCCCACTTGTGTTTCCAATAACTGGCACTCAGAGGCATGTTAGCTCCAATACCAGAACTAGAATATAGCCGTCATGTCTGCTAGTCATTGACAGCTGCACCATCAATCAATTCATCTCATCCATGTTTAAAGCTGACTAATTTGACAGTCAGCACTGCATCTTATGGTAGCTAGTTCTATAAACTGACTATGTGCTGTAAGCAGAAGATGGTCCTTTTATCAGTTTTGAATCTCCTGCTATTCAGCTTACTGAAAAGTCTCCAGTTAAAGCTTTACAAGAGAAAGAAAAATATATCTGTAACCACTTCCACAGGATGCATCATATTAAACATGTTTATCATCCCCTTCCCCCTTTTGGCCAAGCTAAACAGTGCCAAACACTGTAACCTCTTCATAGGAGAGTCACCCCAGGCCCTCAGTCATTCTGGTTGCCCTTTTCTATGCCTTCTCCAGTCATACACTGTACATTACAAGCATCCCAGGACAATTTTTACAAAACTTGCACATTGGAATACTAGTTAGGAAGAGGCAACAAGAAGGACAAAGCTAATTCACCACATTCAAAAAGTTAACAACATCTGGAAGTTACTGTGCTTGTGCTGTCTCAGACTAGTGGCAGGACAAAAAGAACTACTGAGAGGGCACAACTAGCACATGCCGAAAAAATCACACAGATTGTGTGGTCTGGGTGGTTGAGAAGCTAATAGTGTGTCCAGTTCAGAGCAAGACGGAGGGGAAAGGAACTGCGAATGAGAAGGAGAAAGCCACCCCTTAAAAGCATACAGATAAAGCTGAAAAAATGAAGAAGAGCTTTTCTAATGGTATATCGCCTTTCTGATCATATTGAGCAGAAGAGAAAAAATAAGTTTCTCTCTGAAATTATTGCCAGAGCGTGGTAGAGACAAGACTCGCATGTTATTTCAAATGCAAAGTGTATGCAATTATTCTCTTGCTAAAATACACACACTGGCAGGAAAGAGGATCTGTTCATTCTTTTCAGTAAAGTTCACTAAATTCAGCTGTGTGACTGGAACCAATCCTGTGGCCATACATTTGAAGTAATAACGTAACTCTGGTTATACTGCTCAAACCTTAATTTCTAAAATAGGGTTGGAAGCCCAGGCTTCTGCTTCAACAGCAGGGGAGAAAGAGAGCAAGCAACACAGGAGTGGAGATTGGCAGTCTTTAGCCCAACTTATGAGTAGAGCTCACCTCATCCCACAATGAGGCATGTTGCTGCTTCTGTCAAGATCAGCAGAACTGCCACAGCTCTGAGCTTCCATCTGGTGTCACAACCATTCAGCAACAGCAGCAGGTGGTTGAGCCAAGTGGATTCTGCTAGGCCTACTCTAGTAGGGTAGAGTAGGCCGGACAGAGTGCGCCCCCTCATCTAGTGTTGCTACCACTAGATAGTGCTTGCAAGTGGCACCAGAAAAGGGTATGTGCTCTGCTTGACCTCCCATAGAAGAGGCCAAGGCAGCATGAATCTCCATCACACTTGGTATTTCCACTGCTCTGCAGCAGGTAAGCCAATCTTCACCCTCTGCCACAGCCACCAACCGAAGCGGCACTGGTTCAGGCAGGGAAAAAGAATCTTTCTGCTGCCCCCGAGTGTCACTTGGGCACTCTAAGGGAAACTGTCAGAGGTTCTTGCCTATTGGGTAGACTGGCAAGGATTTTATTGCCACTTTTGCCAAGCTGCTCTATAACAATTTGTGTTGATCCTGGGTTTGTCATGTTGCTTTGGTTCAGACAAAACAGCAATCCCTGGTGTAGTCACTAGATCTTACAACTCATCATTGTCTGTAAGAAGATGAGCTTATAAGCCACCCAAAATGAGCCACAGAGGGTTCACATGGCACAACAAGCCCCTTGGCTTATAACACCACACATATAAAATATAACACTACACATCACAGGCCTTGCTAGAAACCTGCAGCGTATTTAGATGCAGGTAACTGCTTAGAGCCTATCATGAGCAGCTGCCAGTGAACAGAAGCCACCAACATTTTCCTCTCCCCTCTACAACCTCCAAAATGACTCACAAATCTGTCATAGTCATACATCTGAAGAGCACAGGGAAGCTGCAGTGGGAAGGAAAGCATGGGGTCCCACTGTTTGTGTGAATAACCCTTGATTTAATAGGGTTAATCTAATATTCTGTGCCACTCATGCTGTTCCAGGCCAAAAGAATATTGTAGAAACAGAGGCAGTATGCTGGTCTGAACCTAAATCAACTTACAAGCATTCTCTTTAACTGACAGTAATCAAAACCTAAACAAAATGGTAACAATTTGTTTTATACTACTGCTGCTCCTAACTGTACTATTGTGTTTCTTTCTGCTATTACCTGGATCTCACAGCTCCAGCTGAACTTCTTCTATGCCAACATACATGCTGGCTTTACTTAAGAACAATGAGCACCATTAAGTGCACATGTGCAAACTACTTTTTAAAAACTATACTGTAAATAGTTTTTACAATTTTACTTTAATACAATAAGCAGGGGAAGGGCACAGCTCAAGGGAGGAGCCCCTGCTTGGAATGTAGAAAATCCCAGATTCAAATCAGGGAAAGAGAATCCTGCTGGAAACTCTGGAGAATTCCCTGCCATTCAACATCAACAGGACCAGCCAGATGGACCTAAATTAGTGTCTCTTGTTTCTCCTTTTCCTGTACCTTCAAAGTGTCATCTGGTTTAGTATAAGGCAGCTTAATATACTCCTAATGTCAAACCCTGACAGGAGTGGCACCAGTTGAATTCTAGACAAAGCAGGTTGTCAAATGAAGGAAATAAATGAAGCAGACAATCAGTTTTGAAATGTGGGCTGACTAATCCAAGGAGGCTACCTACAACTCTCCAGATTACAAGTATACTATGGAAGGTGCAAAGAACCTGGAGCTGAAGGAATGTGGAGATGATTTCAGCCACCTAAGGGTTTTGTCCTAGAGCACCAAGTGAGGATGCTGAAGCACCACCAGAATGCTGCTTATGCTGGCAGCACAGGCCTCCTCCTGTCCCCTGAAATGCCCACAGAACTCTTTCTTCCAACATAAGTCCTGCAACCAGTATGGTGCCCTCCACACCAGTTGTGAAGGCAGGGGGAGGACATTTGAGTTTGCGGTCTCAGCCCAGATCTATGAGTAAGTTTCCAAGGTTGGAGCTGGGTCTCCAAATTCAGCAGCCACTGGATCGCATCCTAACTGGAGATATTGGGAACTCATAAATCAAATGGCTGATTTATCAAATGTTACGCATGACATTCGTTTAAGGACTATTTCCCACAGAACAAAAAGAAATTGATCCAGTATTATAGTGCTGTTTCAATTTCCAAACAGTTATCTTCATGCCACACTCAGTGCTAAAGAAAGAAGGAAAGAAGCAAACAGCCCCTGAAAAATTACTGTCTCTTGTCCTTTTCTTGTACTTCAAAATATGGCAAGTAAAATCATAGCTATATAAAGAATCCAAGCTATGTAAATATTTTATAGCATGATTGTGTGCATGTTGATTGAGAAGGAATTTCCATTTGTGTTCTCAATCATATACTTCTATAAAGGACAAATTTGAAGTTCCAAGATTTCACATTGGCAGAAATGTTCTGTCTCAGATGTCAAGTAAACAAAACTCAAAATGAAAACTTCAAAATGCTTATGATGGAAACTCATAGCCTGTTTCTGTGGCAAAACACAAAGTTATATACCATTTACATGCTGACTACTTTATATAAATGACCCACTTACCCCAAATGGCAATAGATTTACTTCTTTAAAGTAAAACTTCAAGGTTTTTGACACAGTATTTATTAAGGACCAAGTCTTGTAGGAAAAGTCCAGAATTAGGAGAAAAATACTGTGCCAAATAAACTTTTGTGCTTTTTGAGTCCCAAGAGAATATATTGGATTTGCACATACATCTGTTAAAGTTATTGTACCAATGCAAACATTTGCATTCAGGAATGTTACATGGATTTAGGGGTCTCCATAGAGATTAGCACCATGAAAAGATCTGGAAGCTTTGGAGAAACGTAATGCTAGTCTGATTCGTGTTAAGGGCTGCCCCTCCCCACCACATGCTGCACATACTAACTAAATGACATTTCAGCAGGGAAACAGTGATGCTCAGTCTGCAACAACCTAAAGCAACCAAGAAAATTTATTTTCAGAAGATTACAATCCTTATTATCCAAACCTCTGTTATCAAAAAAGTAGCAAAAAAGGGTATCAAAATCGCTCTGAGTCTCAAAAGCCAAAGTATACATGGATTTGGATGTTGGTAATTCACATTGTTTTAGGAGCAATGCAATTGTTTCCTGTAATTTACCATCATCCATGTATTTCAAAGCATTTTAATATGCCCCGTTGGCAATGTTTTTGTTTATCTTTCTCACTCTGAAACACAATTTATATTGTTTTTGAGACCCACCACTATGGAAAAAACCAGCATTTAACACAGCATCTTACAAAAGTAAAATGTAAAATATGCTTGGTAAAATAATAGTCTACTCAGTTTTTTTAAAAGGCTGAAAGGCTCAACATCGAGCCTGGCAAGAGCACATCCCATTTCATTTGTTTGACAGCAAATAATATCCTAACAAAACCCCTCTAGATTATGTTGGTTTAAATTACTTCAAAGTGACAGGCAACACTGGAGACAAGGAATGCACCTTATAAACAGTTGTTTAGCTACATTGCATTTATTTATATAGACTGAAAGTATAACACACACCTTCAGCCAGAAGAAAAGTAAGTACTTTTTTGCACAGCACACAGTTGAACCACTACCACAAGATGTAGCAATGGCTTTAAAGGGAGCTTAAAATATTCATGGAAGATAAATAGTCCTGAGGGCTTTATGAGGCATTTTTAGGCTGCAAGATGTTTAGGGCTTTAATGACATCTTTAATTGGGCCCAGTAATGAAAAGGCAGCCAAAGTATCTCCCTTTGCAACTGCTATAATATGGCTCCATCTAGGTAAACCAGTCAGAATTCTAGCACAGAAAAATCCTGTATAAGCTGAAGCTACCAAAGCATTTTCAAAGACTGCCTCCTCACCCCCATATAACACACTGCAGTAATATAACATGACAGCTATCAATGTGTAGATTATCCTAACCAAGATAACTCTGTCCCAGAAAAAGTTAAAGCTGGCAAAGCCAATGAAGGTTGTAAAAAATGCTCCAAGACACTAATGCCATTGAAGCACAATCCTATACATGTTTAGACTGAAAAAATTGTACATGTCCCTGTCATTGTAGAATTGCTGGGAATTGTAGAACTTTCTCTGGTATAAACATTCATTGTCTTGCACCCTGCAGTTTCAAGTGAAAATGTTGTATCCAAGAGGGAATGCTATCCCACTCTTGGAGTGCAATGCAATTTTAATCACCTGGTGCTCTGAACTCACTATTGCCTGTAAACATGGGATTGCAGCCCAAAACTTTAAACCAAACTGTGCCAATTAGTGGCAACTTGCTATGCTGAATGGAATGTAAAAGTGAAGACAGGGATACAAATTTAAACAAAAGTTCTTTGAGAAATCACAAAGATCAATATGGTTTTCCTTTCATTTAATACATCAAGCCGGAGATCATTTTATCACACAATCATAACTCATTCATTAATAAATGTGATTTAGATACTCAGCCTGGGACATTCACTCTGGAAAGCCAGGGGTCATTTTCCAAATTAAGTAGCCATCCTGGGTTAACTAGTCAATCAGGAGGATCACAAAGACATTGAAGTACAGTATTATGTTTGGTGTAACTTTGATCAACTGCTTCTGGGTTGTCTGAAAGTAGTATAACCACCAGTGAGAGTTTGTTAAACATGTACTTCCAGAACACTCACATCATTCTTTGCACTTCTCTCACAAATGCCTTCCAAACTAACTCTAAATAAACAGAATTACCATTCTTCTCTGAGTAGCTAAGACTATAACGTATTATCAAGGGCACCAAGTAAATGTTGTAGCAGAATTCTTGGTTCTGGTAAAATTACATCTTCTCTTTTGTTATGCATGTACATTAAAGAGAATAGAATTTTTCTATTGTCTGTTTATGTTCTTCATCACCTGTGAAAGAGCTGATACACATACAAACTAAAGATTTATTGGATTTGACCAGTGCTATGAATTTTATAGAAAATTTTAAATGCAGAAAATGTTCCTATATCTGACATTGAACAAAATCCAATATAGCATATTTATTTAATTTCTGTAGTGCCCAATGGCCAAAGTTCTCGTTATACCAAAATAAAATATACCAACCACACCAAAACATACACTGTACATGCTATATAAATTTCTCGAAATTTTTTTCCAATTGCCAAAAGAAGTTGAGAAATAAAGTATATGATTATAAGTAAAAGGGAAAATCAATAAAGCACTTTAAGCATTTAAATGTTACATTCAGACGAATTCAAATGTTTATTCTAGAATTTTTTGTATTAGAATACTTATGTTTAAGGAATGGCAATTCATCATCATTACCTTATATAGTTTAAATTTTAAATGGAAAAAATGAAGGCATTGAAACATGCTACACAGTAATTTTAGCATATTCCAAGAACTCTGGATTGTATATTCGGTTAGATCCAGACTCAGTTATATTTAGAAAAGGCTCACTGAAATGAATAGGACTGCTATGCGGGGGGGGGGGGGGGGATTACTTTTTAACAGATTGACCTTAACAATCTTCCGTGAACATGGAAAGCAACACAATTTGCAGTTGGAAATCCATACATTCCCAATCTTGCACTTATTCTATGAAACAAAGCATTCTATATTAGCATGCACACATTTTACATAAGTTCAAAGAAAACTGTATCTTTCTACATTGTTTTAGTCCATGATTCCATGCATACAAAAATATACATGTAAATTTCTGCTCAAGGAAAACAACCTATAGAAAACTAGGAAAGAACAAATGAACAGTGAAAAAACAAGAACCCTGAAAAGATCAAGCTAAATACATCTGCTCATCCCAAGTTCAGGCCTAAATTAAGTTCCATTTACTTTGGTGGATCTACTCTGAACAAGACTGTGCCTCAATTCAATTCTCTGAGTGAAATCTAATTAAGTTGTTCTGGTGAGAGAACTACTTTGGCAGCAGAAATGGAAGGGACAATCACCTTTCCACCATGCACCTTCAAAATCTCCTTTGGACTGTTGGGGAGATCCTAGGGAAAATTTTCTGGGGACAGAATAACTGAAGGAGCAGAAAAGAGAGGAATATTTTATCACAAAATGCCTGCAGCTCCCACTTGGTACTAAGTTAGCATAACAGGAGGCTTATCAGCTGTGTACTAAAGTTAGCATAACAGAATGTTATCAGCCACCCCAGGCATATACAGGGTGTTCTTTTAGAAAATGGGCAAGGCTTATCAAAGGCGTAAAACTTAAAAGGATAGGCTAACTGCAAGCCTTCCCGCTTCTGTATCAAAAGGATAGGCTAACTGCAAGCCGTCCCGCTTCTGTATCAAAAGACAGACTAACCGCAAACCGTTCCGCTTTTGTATCATGCTGGCTCGCTTAGGCTGCAGATAACAACTTTCTATTTGCTTGTAACAAGGTACAAAAACCCCGCTGTTCCTCTACTGGGGGCCGCACTCATCCCATCCTTGTGTGAGAGTGCTGGTCCCTGCGCAGGTATTAAACTCCTCAAATCATATTCTGGTCGTCCATTGGTCTCATTCATATTTGCGGGATACAACAATAACCAATGATACATGCACTTCTGTGGACCAAGACAGACAGTTCATTCCCCATGGTGAACTTATGCTAATACATCTTTTGGTTAATGGATTAACAGGACTTCCCATAATGGAAGGAAAAGAAATTGGGAAAAATCATAATAATTTTGCTACTTTCCTAAATCTCTGGTACAAAACACATGAAAATTTTGGCAAAAAAACACTTTTAATATTTCCAGTTCTTTCCCTTCACTAATTAACTCCAGTCATTTTAAAGAAATTACCGTTCTAAATCCAATTAGTAATTCAAGTTCACAATTTCTATGTGTTTACATCAAGCATACATATGAATACAGCTAGCACAGCCTTCTCCAATCTGGTGGCCTCCAAATGTTTGAGACTCCAACTCCCATCAAGTCCAGTCAAGGGGTAGCTGGTTTAGCTCAAAACATGTGGGAAGTACTAGGGCTAACTAGGACTACCCATGCCTGTAAGCACACTCCTCTGCAGGCATCTTGCTGGATTGGGATTCCTGTGGTCATATTGGGGTGTTCAATATGTTCGAAAGCATATCGAAGTGTGGATCCCCTAAGGGGGTTGACATTTTAATACATTTAATGCAGGGGAAAACTAACTTTATGTACCTAAACTCTTTAAAGCATGCCTAGGATCAGATTATAGTATCTAGATGACCTTTTAGCTATCTGTGTTCTAGGGTTTTGTAAGGATGCATTGCTAAGCTAGAAGAATTAAAAGAGAAATGTTTCATATAAGGAGCACTCTGAAGTTAATTGCATTACAAGTGGTTTGCTTTGCCAAACATTACAACGAAATAAAAGATTTTACATTTTTCCAGTGGGGAGTTGTTGGAGCTGCCCTAATAAATATTATACATTTTATATTTTGGCATATAGAAAGCTTTGCCTGTCTCCTTTGACCTCCTCCCAATCTGCAGGGTGTTTTTCCATTCAGGTTCCATCTATGGGAAAAGCAGCCCTTGGACATGGGAATGATTCACCCACTGGCTAATCTCTCTCAAAGGCAGAGCACAGCCAGCAGAGAGATGATACCATGCAACCAGTTTGAATGTTCAAATACTGTGCCAGCTTCTCATTGTCCTCTGGAAATTCTTACCTCAGATTGTAAAAAGTAAACATTGAGGCCTGTTAAATTCTGTAACTTCTGATTGTTTTATTTTTATCTGTTAATCAAGCTCTTCATGCATCATGATGTTTTCCTGAAGTCTCTGATATTTCTTGACGCTCCTGCATTGTAATTTTGTGCTTCTAATTATTCTTGCATATCAGTCATTCAAGGTGTCCTTTCCCCTCCCTGCAAAGCATATAAGCAGGTTGCTTACCTGTAACTGATGTTCTTCGAGTGGCCATCTGTGCAGTCACACATATGGGTTCTGCGCCTGCGCAGTGCCTTTGGCCGGAAGATTGATAGCTAACGGTTTCCTTTTCGGCGGGGACTCTGCTCCCCCTCCCCCCTAGCAGTATATAAGGAGCAGAGTGACCGCCATTTTCAGTCTTTGAAAGACCTACGTTCGGTTCCCTATGACATTGCACATTAGTACAAGAAGGGTAAAAATAGCGATACGACATATAGGAGAGATTATAATATCTAAGTAAAAATAATCGAACCACCCATGACACCAAGAGGGGTCGGAGGGTGGGTTGTGTGACTGCACAGATGGCCACTCGAAGAACATCAGTTACAGGTAAGCAACCTGCTTTTCTTCGTCGTGGCCTCTGTGCATCACACATATGGGTAGAATAACAAGCTTACCCCAACCGGAGGAGGGAGGTGTCATTATCGAAGGACAGACGAAAGTACAGCTCTGCCAAAAGAGCAATCCTGTCTGGCACGGACATCTAGCCGATAGTGTTTGGCAAAGGTGCACGGGGTAGCCCAAATGGCCGCCTTGCACACGTCCTCTATCGGAACTCCCGATGCAAAGGCTGAAGAGGCAGCGACAGCTCTTGTGGAGTGGCCTTTTGGAGTAGACGGTAAATCCAACTTGGCGAGCTGATAAGCTAGGACAATTGTATTAACTATCCATTTCGAAAAGCGCTGAGAGGTAACTGGAGAACCCTTGTCGCGCTCCGAATACTTCACAAAGAGTCTATTTGAATGCCGAAAGGATTCAGTCCTGGATCTATAAAAGGCTAAGCAGCGACGGACGTCCAGCATATGTAGAGATCTTTCTATCGGATTTGATGGGACCGGAAAAAACGCCGGTAACACAAATTCCTGTTGCATATGGAAAGAGGTAGCAACCTTCGGCAGGAAAGACGGATCCATGCGAAGAACCACCTTTTCCTTGTGAAAATTTAGAAAAGGGGGATCCACTCGAAGAGCGCATAGTTCAGAGGATCTACGTGCTGAAGTCACTGCCACGAGGAAGGCTGTTTTCCAAGAAACGAGGCGTAAATCAATTGTCACCATGGGCTCGAACGGTGATCGAGTTAATGCATGTAGAACCACTGAGAGACTCCATGTAGGCATTAGGGATTTTACAGTGGGATTCAGATTATTTAAGCCTCTCAAAAATCTTTTTATTAGAGGTTGAGTAAAAAGGGAGAAACCATGTATAGCTCCTCTGTAATGGGAAAGCACTGCTATATAAACCTTTATAGATGAAGGTTTGAGTCCAGACTGATGCAGTTCAAAAAGGAACTGAAGTATCTGTGAGACGGAGGCTGAGGAGGCTGGAAAAGAGTGTAAATTGGCGAAGTTAGAAAATCTTTTCCATTTTGCTGCGTACGACTTCCTGGTAGGTGGTCGTAGAGCAGATTCAAGAATATACTGCAGATCCGGGTGCAGGCTCTGCTGGGCATGTGTAGTCGGAATGGTAGGCGGTGTCGATACCGATGCATCGCCCCAGGTCACCGTATCCGCCATGCGGTCAGTTTCAGGGATTGCAAGCCTGGGTGACGAACTGTGCCTTCCTTCTGGGTGATTAGATACGGGAGAAGAGGGAGTTGAAGAAAATCCTCCCTGGAAACTTGAAGGAGAGTTGGGAACCACGGCTGTCGTGGCCACCATGGAGTGATCAGTATTCCTGTAGCTCCTTCGTGAATAATCTTTGCAAGCACTCTCATGATAAATGGGATAGGGGGGAAAGCGTAAAAAAAAAAAAAAATCACGCCTGTCCATGGAATCATGAAAGCGTCGCCCAGGGAGTCCTGACCCACTCCCGCTCTGGAGCAATAGGTCCTGCACACTCTGTTCCCTTGAGTGGCAAACAGGTCGATGTCTGGTAGACCCCATCGGTGAAATAACCTGTTTCGAACCCGACAGTCTAACTCCCATTCGTGGGAGTGTGACATGTGTCTGCTCAGAAGATCGGCTTCCGTGTTGTCGGTGCCCGCAAGGTGAACTGCTAGAATAGTGATACCTCTCGGTATACACCAGTCCCAGATCTGCATGGCGAGACGGGCTAGCTTCCGGGATCGGGTTCCTACTTGTTTGTTTAAATAAAATACCGTCGCCACGTTGTCGGAGGTCACTTGAACGATCTGATGGAAGAGCAGATCCTCGAAAGCTTGCAGTGCTTTGAAAACGGCAAGGAGTTCCAGAAAGTTGATATGATTCCTGCCGTCCCGATGGCTCCATCTCCCTTGGGTACTTAGATTGGAGCAGATGGCCCCCCATTCCAGCAGTGACGCATCGGTACCGAGGGTTACTGTGGGGTACCGAGGTTGAAATGGAACGCCGACGGTTAAATTGGCTGAGTCCATCCACCATAGCAAGGATTGGAGAACTGAAGCCGATAGTCGGATTCGTTTGGTAGGAGGGTCTATCTGTGGCCGAAACAGTTTGTTGAAGAACAGTTGAAGGAGACGTAGCCATAGTTTGGCATGAGGGACCACAGCGATGGCAGCAGACATGTGCCCCAAAAGGCTTTGAATAGATCGGGCGGAAACTGTTCTTGCTTGCCGAATTCGGGCAATGCGATGAACGATCGCATATCGTCTGTCTCGAGGAAGGAAGGCTCTTGCCGACATCGAATCCAGTCAAGCTCCGATAAAATCGATCACCTGCGTAGGGACAAGGGAAGATTTTCGTCGGTTAATGCAAAGTCCAAGGTCGTGCAACAGAGCGCATGTAAGTTCAATAGCAGACGCCAGTCCAGCTTCCGTATCGGCAACAAGCAACCAATCGTCAAGGTACGGGTAGATTCGAATCCCGCACAGCCGGAGGTGTGCACACACAGGGGCCATACACTTCGTGAAAAACCCTTGGTGCCGTGGCCAATCCAAATGGTAGAACGTTGAATTCATAAACTTCGTGGTCTACCGCAAAGAGTAGGTCTAAGACCTCCATCACGTTTCGGAACCGTAAAGTATCTGGAATAGAATCCATGGAGTCCTTCCGATAACGAGAGGCGACGAATAGCTCCCTTAACGAGAAGTTGTTGAATCTCGTGTAACAGCACCAAAGAAGGCGTAGTATATCGAATAGGACTCGGAGATGGCACAACATCGAATTCGATTCCATATCCGTGCTGGATGATAGATAATACCCATCCATCAGATGTGATTGACTCCCAGATGGAGAGTCGACTCTTCAGTCGATCCCCAAATGAGAGGGGGAAGGGTAAAGATGGGAGGAGAGGAACGGTTCGCTCATCACGTCAATGCTGTCGCCTGTCCGTATCGAATCTACGGCGGCCCTGTTGGAAGCGTTGGGGTGGTTGCTGCCTGCGGTGCTGGTGACGTTGTTGCTGTTGTTGTTGCCGAAGCAGAAATTGCGAACGGTATTGCGGGCATGACCATGACCACTTACGTTTAGGTAAAGATTGTAGCTCCATACGACGAGCGGTCATGCGGGACTCATGAATCTTCTTCAGTTTACTGTCCGTTCTTGCGTGGAAGAGACCGGATCCGTCGAACGGCATTTCTTCAATTCTCCGCTTCATTTCTTCAGGGAAGTTGCAATTACGCAACCAGGCATGTCTGCGGAGGGAAATGGCCCCGACCAGCGACCTTGAATCCGAGTCTACGTGGTGCCTTGCAGTGGAAAGCTGTTGCACAGCGACTTGCATCGCTTCTTTAACAAAGGTTTTTGCAAGTTCACCTTGGTTTCCTGGCATCGTATCTATGATGGCATCTAGGCGTTGCATCAAAAAATATTGGTAACACGCCAGGGTGGCCTCATAATTAGAGATCCTTAATCCCAGGCCCAATGCTGCGTAGACTCGACGGGCAAGGGAATCAACCTTTCTGCCCTCCTTATCTCTAGGCGAGGTATGTCCACGGGTCTCCCGACCCTGCGATGATTCCACCACAACCGAATTTGGTTTCGGGTGGTGGAGGAGAAACGGGATGTCTTCCTCTCGCACCCGATACATGGACTCATATTTCCGTGAAGTCGGTTGCGGCTGAGCTGGGAGGTCCCATGGTTGGGTCACTGCCTGTCTTAAAGTTGTAATAAGCGGCAAGGCAATGGATGTGGATCGCTCGCCTCTAACAACATCATAAAAGCGGTCCGTGCTCAGTCCCGGCTGCTGGTGGGTTTCTATATCAAGCGATCTCACTAATCTAGCCATGAGATCATTGAATGACATATAGGGTTCATCAGGTGATCCCGGTCCCTGTGACGTAACTACCGCATCCGGTGAGGTTGAATCAGCCTCAGACTCTTCAGATTCCATCCAGTAAGGGGGAGACACACTGGAGGAACATTCAGCCGATGACCCCGATCTGCCACGTTCTCTAGATGGGGCATTCGGGGCATCTCTGGGAGTCGAATGGAAATGCTCCCGGTGGGCTGGTGGCGAGGATCGTTCCCTGGTTGGGAAACAGCCTGCAGAGTAGTACTCTTCTCGTTTCGGAACGGAGGAGTATCTGGATTGGTACCAATCGTCAGATCTCGCATCCGAGGAACGGCTCCTACGGCTTCTTGGAGGGGAGATGGCAATATCAGTATCCATCTGTACCAACGGCATTGGGGTTGGTGATCGAGCTCTAGGTGGAGAGTCTCTTATTTCCCCATTAGAGATGGAGCCCCTCCTCGATTCCATGACAGGTTCGACAGCCAGCCAGCGTGGTGAACCCGGTGGGGTGACCCTCATAGCCTCCTGGATGTTCGGTACCGAGGGAGTCGGTTCCGAGACTGGTATCGGGATCGAAGACGAGGCCGAGCCCGAATGGCGTTGTTTTGCCTGCTCAGGGTTCCTCGGCTTTTTAGCCGGTTTGCTTGTCTTGTCCTTCTTGGCCCTCTTAAGCACAGGGTGTTTATCTGAATCACTGTGCTTTCTCTTCTCCTTTTGTTTCCTCGGCAGGGAAACAGGCTGGTCGGCCATAGCATGTGCGCCTTCCTGAGAGGAGCGTGAAGGCGGAGCAATGGAGGAGGCTGGGCATTGCTGCAACTCAGCCGAAGTTGGACAGCCTTCGGGTGGGGCCACAACAGTGGACTTAGCCACCAGGCGGTCAGATTGGAGAAGGGCCTGATCCCATAGGAGTTTTCGAAGGCGGTTCTCTCTATTTTTCCTCGCCTGTTTTGAGAAGGCCAAACAATGGCCGCACTTATCGGTTCTGTGCCCCTCCCCTAAACAAGGGAGGCACAGATCATGCGGATCTGCTGTGGGCATTTTTGAGCCGCATTTTCCACATTTGCGGAACGCCGCCCTTTGCGCCATCGTAGAAATTTGAAGAGAAGAAGATAGTAAAGCGGGAAAGTAATTTTTTTTTTTTTTAGGAACGATAAGAAGAAGAACAAATAGTGCATGCTAAGAAATATAAGTGAAGTAGTAACAACAAGAACAAGGAACGAGGTAAGTGATAAATCTTAGCGAGAGCGAAGCGGCACGAGGCACAGCGAACGGCGGTCGCAAAGACTGAAAATGGCGGTCACTCTGCTCCTTATATACTGCTAGGGGGGAGGGGGAGCAGAGTCCCCGCCGAAAAGGAAACCGTTAGCTATCAATCTTCCGGCCAAAGGCACTGCGCAGGCGCAGAACCCATATGTGTGATGCACAGAGGCCACGACGAAGAAGTGACCCTATGTCTGGTTACCTGGTAGCCAGGCTTATACTGACTATCCCTCAGAGCTGTTGTAATTTAGGAATTTCTGTTCACTGTTAATAAACTGTTGAGTGCTTGATTGTATGCTTCCACTGAATCTGGGTATTCATTCCAAGCTTGTCTGAAATCCTGACCAAGTCTCTTTACAGACATTATTTTCACCAGCGCATCTTGTTAAAACAGTCACTGTTACATGACCTAAACTCTGGCCCTGAATTGCAGTGATTTGTATAGGCATATAAAACGTGTCATGGCCATATGGGGAGATACTGTTTGGCCACTGCTCCTTGATCCTTGACTTGTGTCCAGAATTGTAAGGAAAAGGGGGAGTAAAACTGTAGGGGGAAGGAGCAAAGCAAAGCGAGACATGTCCCCTAGGTTGGAATGGAAAACCAAAGAATAATAGAATGCATGTCACGGTGGAAGGTACATTATACAATTGGTGCTGGAGGTAGAGAGAAGCTGGCTGTGGCAGCTGGAAAAACCACAGGATGCAAAGCATGCAACTACTAAAGAAACTGGAAAAGTAAACTGAAGAAAGTGGTGGTAAGGGAAGAGAAACATCCAAGTACACAATCTCTTCTTTGAAGAAAATCAAAGAGGCCAATTTGATCACTCCAAATTGCCTCCTTTCTGCTATATAGGACCACCTTCTTGTACCTACAGCTAGAATTTGAACTCAAATCTGTAATTAAATGTTAGGATGAATGTAGAGCATTTACAACATTATGTGGTCTTTGGCCTAGGAACTGATCTACATGGTTTGCTGTGTGACAGGGCAGGGCAGGGACCCCACCCCCATTGCAAACACAAAGATATCACAATGCACTGTAAAAGACATCCACAGAAAAGTCATGCTACGCACCCATGAAGTTCTGCGGATTCATCCAAACACATCAGGGTAATGAAGGATCATTATAGTGCACTTGAAATTATGGAGAATCTGATTAAACAGAAAGTTTTAAGGCTGCTCTGGTGCCTTTCAAAAAAATTGAAAACTACTTGCCTGAAATCACTGGTGGTATACATCAACTATATGTGAACAAAATGGTTAAGAAAATGGGAAAGGTAAACTGAGAAAAATGGGGAAATGGGGTATATTGAAATGCTGTCACAGGTTTTCTACAAATACGATCCTTTATCCCAACCTGACAATGATAACGAATTCCACTCAATTAACAAAAGCGTTGCAAAAAATCAAAGTCAAGAAGTTTTATTTTGGGCTGACACATTGCTTTTTGCAAGCTGCTTTGTCACAAACTACAAACAAATCTTAATTTAATACTCACCACATTGCCACTGTCTATACAGGAAGAGAAATCAACACTTTATATGAAGCCCGTGTCCAGCTAGAGTACTTCCTTAAGTGATACTCAAGACATTCCACAGAACATCTATAAAACTGTTGTAGAATTATTTCCTAATGTGTGAAAATGTTGGCATTACTTTGCTACTTTACACGGAACTGTCCAACAAAAAATAAACTATCAAGCCAAGAGGCAGAACAGGTTAATTTATTCTCCTGGTATATCTATCGGCAATAATAGTTACACCATTTTAATGAATTTGCTGGTAAACCTATAGCTTCATTTCTGTTCTGCATTACCAGTATTACAGCATGTCAAATAAATCATTGTAATGAAGTTTGATGAACAAAGGTTTTGATGGTGGTGTACTATAATTATAAACATCAGCAGTATGCCTTTTTTGAATCATGAAAGGAAAAGCACTTTGATGATGGCCTAGAAAAATGTCTTGATTAAAATTACTTTTGGCATTTCAGGCAATGGAAGTCTTCAAGTATAGCTCTGACCTTTACTCTTCAAAAATGCATCTTTTCATTAGTAAATTGCAATATCTTTAATCATCTAATATTAAGGACACCAAGAATCAGAAAATCATGCATCTATAGGTTTGATTTATGTATGTAAATCTCCAGGAATCTGTCCCTCAATCCATGCTAAAAAGTATTTAACTTCTAAGGAAAGGAACAACTATAGCATCCCAATAGACTTCCCCCACTTTCATATGGAAAGAATCAAATGTCTGAAGAAAAATATCAGCTGGAGCAGACATCATATTATCAAGACTATAGCCCATGATTTATGTTCAGGTTTCTTCTTGATAGAAGCACTGTAAATTTAAAACTCAAGTTGGATCAGGTGCAAGTCTCAATATAAATCGGAAATCACCAGTCACCACTTGTACAATGTTTCTACGCGTGATCTCAAACACACCATGACTAGTTCACAGAGGAAAAGCTTTGCATCTATCAACGTGTTATCGTGAATCATAAGAGTCTTTGTACAAAAATATGACAAATAACAAATCTATATCTTATAATGAGAACAGATGTGAAAATCTGCTGCTCAGAATCTGGAGACCTGTTTGCTTTTCTATAGGTAAAATTAAACATCCTTGCATGTTTTAAAAAATTATTTTCTATTTGTTCTTATGGGTTCTACTGTTATGGGTAGAACAGCTTCCTCTAGACATCATGCATTGCTACTTTCTTCTCAAGATGCACGTAAGTGTTTTTGCTCACCATTTTCCTCTTTTCTTGAATTTACAGGAACCAGAGCCAAAAGTAAAAAATATTCATTACAACTGAAAAATTTCTAAGCCCAGGAATTTAATTTGACTACCAGAACTAAAGGAGCTCACAGTTCTTTCCACACAAAAAATCCACTCCTACTTAAGTCTTAGGCTTCTTCATTTTACCAGTATAATTAAGTAGTAGTAATTTTATTCTTCATAATGTTAAACAATCAGCAGTCAAAATTATGCTGCAGATCCTGGCCTACTTCTGCCCAACCCTAAAGCATGTTGTACTGCATAGTAAATAGTCATCCTGAATGTTGTTCTACACTGGAGCACAGTAACTAAAATGATGGCTCTACGGTATACAAAGGAATAATATGATAATAACTGCAAACAAACATTTTGAATTTACCAGTCATATTAAATTCAAATATTTCAGTCACAACATGGCTACTTGTTGAGTTCCCATGATACATTAACAGAAGCCCCATAACTATCTGTATTACAGAATGGCGTGGCCACATATAAAATTTCAGTTATTATTTATGTGCAAGCAGCCAAGCAATGGCTTTCATGCAGTACATCCATGTCACATTTTCGATCTGATCAATAAACAGTCATCAGCTACTACCAACCCCATGCTTTGCATTTCACTTTCTGCTCCATGATCCCAGTTTTTGATCATCTTTTTCTACAGAACACTCAAACTCAAAATCAGCTCAAACACAAAATCAATTCCAAGTAAAGAGCATAAATACAGAACAATCTGGACTTTCTTTTTTACACTTTGCAGCTCTCCTAGTATTGCACTATTCTGTCAGTATTGCTAGTAATCTGGGGTGGGGGGAGCAAAACTAAAAGGCAAAACAGGCAACATTATTAAGTCAATGGTAAACTCTGATTAATTCAGGTCTTCCCAAAGTTGTAAGCTTCCTTGGCATTTGAACTGAAGGTAGTTTCAACCACTGAAACGTTTTAAAGAAAGTTGCACAACTTTAAAGAACCATCAAGTCAGCAAGAATTCATTGTGGTTTCATGGACATGCCAAACAGTTCCTTAGTTCAACTGTCCTCATGACTGGACAGCCATGTTATCATCCTTTAGGTCTCCTCTTCTTCATAATGTTTACTTGTTTTAGAAATGTTTCACATGGCCTAAAACACTAGTTAACCACCAACACTGGTAAGCAGTAGTTAACAACCCACATCTGTGCAGGGTCTATCACCACTATAGTTACCAAAAATGAAGTGCATCAACTGTTTATAACAAATGCCTTACACAAAATTATTCTTTCTGCACATGGGAAAAAAGAACTTTTAAGACCTATTTTGTTTGCTGAATGCTATATAATTTTGTTGGTTATAGCCAAGAATATGGAAGTTGTTTGGTTTTATTAAAGAGAGGAAACAAGGGTTCTTATTTTCAAATATATTCAATAAAAACTATTAAGTAGTTGGCCACAAAATGCTTTGGGATTTTATGCATACAATACTTCCCCCCACCCCCACCTGATTTTAATGGGGCTGCTTTTTTTCCACTAGCCTTTAAATAAACAGGCTGTTAACAGCACAATTTCAAAACAGGTTTCAGAAACGCTTGGGGCTTGTCTGTCCCAACAACATAGTCTAGTTCACAGGCAAAGTGGATTATCAAATGGTAAAGCTGGGCCATTCATATTTCTCCTAGCTCCAGGAAAGGAAGATAAAAGGAGAGCCAAGTAAGCCTTCATTGTTATTAAAAGCCCTGCTTAGTTCTGTGGCAGCTTATGGTACTAACCCCTGTTGGAAACAGGATACTAGGCATGACCCAGCAGATTGAATCCTATTGTGGTCAATGCCTTCACTCATTAGAAGTGATACTTTGCCCAGGTATTACATTTCAGTCAAGGCTCAAAATGTTTGTGGTTGGGTTCTGCACTGGCCCTATTCCCTGGAATTAGCCACTTTTTTCAATCAGTGTTTAAAGAAAATCCAGTTGACACAGATATGACATCATTGCACTCCAGCATTTGCTCTGATCTGATCTGTGGCAACTAATTTGCAATAAGTTCAACTTCAGCAGAGAGTTCAGTACAGGAAGGCAAAGCACTATTAAGGAGAGTAAGGGGAGTCAGGATACAAATACGCATTGTGTGGGAAAAGTAGATATGGGGACATTTTTCTTCCTCTTGCATAATACTAGAACCCAAAAGGGTCATCCCATGAAGCTGGTTCATTAAAGATTCAGAAGAAAGCTATGGAAGTGCTTCTTCAGAAAATGCGTAAACTATGGAATTCATTTCCATGAGATTTTGAGATGTCCATCAATTTGGATGGCTTTAAAAGTGGGGTCAGACAAATTCATGGAGAAGCCTATCCCAGTGCCTGCTTGTCCTGATGGTGATGTACCCTTTCTAATATCAGAGTCAACACATTTATTTGCAGGGGAATATGGGCTGATGCAGGAGGGTGCCAATGCATTCATGCCCTGCTTCTGGAGTACCAAGGGCGGCTGATTTGCTGCCAACTGTGTGAACAGAATGCTGGACTAGAGGGTCCTTTGGTCTGATCCAGAACAGAGCTTATGTTCTTACTGAGGCTTTTCCAAGCTCATGAGTCTTGCATTTTACAGACTTCTAATGATTACACTTGAGCAGACCTGGGCATTGTATGGCCCGCGGGCCACATCCGGCCCGATGGCTGACCCTGACTGGCCCGCATGAGGTCACTGGCAAATTAAAAGTCAATGCAAATGTATATCGTAATATAGATGCAAGCAATACAACTGCACTGCTTTTATTTTGAAGGATCTGCTAAATTGAATTGAATTTATTGCTTTTCATGTAATGTTCATGTTAATGTTTTTGTGAATATTCATTAAATAGTGTTGTTCTGTGCTCCACATTTTCATTGTTTCATTGTAATGTTTCATTTACTGTTTTTATAGAGATATATATTGAGCAGAGCTGTAAGTGTATTGGTCCGGCCCTTAACAACTGTCAAAGTTTCTCATGTGTCCCCATACGAAAATTAATTGCCCACCCCTGCACTTGAGTTATTAGCAATGAAGAGCCCTTTAATTGTTCCTTCCACAGCCTTAAATGCCCAGCTAATTGTCAGTTTCTACATCTATGGACATGTTAGGGAAGGAAACAGTTACTTGTTTCCTCTGATTTTTTTGTTTTTGTTGCTTGGTACTTCAATAAACCTTCCCCTTATCTACAAGAAGGAAGATAGAATAGGATTAGAGGATGGTGCTTTTAGTTAAATAAACTCCAGAATTAATCAGGAATAAGCATCCCTTTTAATTTAATCATTCACCTTTACCACAGCTAAATGCAAAACTGAGAGCATATTAAGAAAGTGTACACACAGACAGACAGATACACAGATAGAGACTTAATCTTTACTGCAGTGACTCTGGCTGCAACCTAGTTGGTGCATGTACTGTGCCAACCCACATGTACTTTAATTGTGGTTTGGCAGACTGGTTCCTAATTGCAGAAAGTCTGGTTATTAAAACATTAATCTTCCTTTAAGAACTTTGGACTCCACCTTCTATTCTACAATGTAACTCAAGTCAGAACATGCCAAAAGGAGGTTTTTCTGAACCAAACACATGGCAATTGTGTGATGCCACAAATGATGGGTTGTACATTGCACCCAGTGGAGAGGATAATGATTTTATGAGCAGGAGCCATCTTTTTTAAAAAATTAAGCCCATTATTTATAAAAGGCTGCTGAATGACGGAAGAGCCACAACTAGAAATACCAGCCAGCAGCCATTCAATATTCTTTATGGCTATGTTGTTGCCAACCTTCTACCCTGTCTTCACAGATGTAATGGACAGATGAATAAATTCAGCACCTTCTGCACAATGGAAGCAAATACTACTGTACTAGCTTGTGGTTGCTACTAGTTTAAAAAGACAGAGAGGAAAAAGGGATCTCTTTCCCATAGCATGTTAGCACAGCACACCTTGCTGAGTTATGAAAGAGGTCTAAAAAAGAGTGAAACAGGAGGCCCTGTTTCAACAGGAACTGAATGGCAAGTGTCAACTATGTCTCCTTGCCCTCTCTTCAGCTATAGTCTTAGCACCTGGGATAGCCGCTTTCTCATTGCCAAAGCCCATGTGCCCAGCACTGAGCTTTCTAATGTACTTAGCTGCACATTATCTACTCTTCTCATACCAACTGATAGTACGCTATCCCAGCTCTGCAATTCCTTGTCAAAAACCATTACCTTTTCACATATTTCTGCCTTGATCACTGAAGACATGACCTTTTCACTTTTTGCAAATTCTCCACGTGATTCTCAGTCCTTTCCCCTCAACTGCTTTGTACTATCGCTGGACACATGCACAGCTTCCCAATGGGATTTCCCACCACCACAACAACAGAAAAAATATGTTGCAGAAATCATGGGTATTGTCACTGCAAAGCTACAACTGATCAGGGTGCTACCACAGGAAGCCCCTTAGTACTGTATGAAACTAGATTGCAGGCCTCAGAGGGAGGAAGTAGTGCCAAAGTGTTTGCGTTTTCACAGTCTATTTTAGTGAACAGATCATTGAAAACATGATCTGTAGCTGGATACCACTGACCAACTCCCAGAGGACTTCTCAGAGGCATGTAAAGTCGGCTTCTGTCACTGGCAAAACAAACAAGCTAGGATATAGGGACATGGTGACATAAGCCATATGGCTAACCTATCACACCATACAGACCTCATATTTATACTCAGAGTAAGCACCATTAAATCATTGGGACTTATTTCCAAGTAGACACGCACAGGGCTGTTCTACTAACCTACATTTCTTGATCTACAGAAAGTGCTTTACACGCTATAAAACATAACTACAAATTCAGTAAACACTAAATAAATCATCAGGCTAGTTCAACAGAGATAAGTAGACAGAAACAATAAACCAGACAGTAGTGCAGAAGTAAAAGCAAGCATATCCTTAGGCCACATTTTGCTCTACCACAGCAGTTGCGTTGAAGCCATCTCAAGGTCACAGGCGATCATTCAAAGTGCTGCAGTAAGGACCAAAGGTTGTCACTTCATTATTGAATTTTTGGTATTTACTCATTTTTTTGCCAACATTATAAATGTGTGACATTTGTGTACATGGGCACACACCCCAAAAAGAACCTTCCATGAGCCTTGAGCTGTCTTGTCATACACTAATTGGGGGGGGGGGTTTCCTGACATAGCATATAAAACATCCTGAAGACCTTTACTTCATGAAGAATAAGCAGCAGCCTAACTGTGGTGAAGACATAAAGGCGCTAAACTGTTGGCTTTGGCTCTGAAAACAGGCTGCAAATGCAAAGCAAGACAGGAGCTCTCCTTTTATGAGTAGAATTAGCACCCTTCATTTTCAGGGCCTGCAAGACAGCAAAACATAAGAAACAGTGCCACTTGTACACAGCCATCCATTTTCTAAGAAGAGCTGACTAACAGCAACATGTGTAGTCTGCTTTCTATTTGTAGTGCCAGCCTTATTTGACTTGTGCAAAACATGGTTCTTTCTTCAGTAAACAAATAAATTATAAACCAGGAGTGAACCAAAGAATCTTGGAAGCCAGGCTAAAATCAAAAAAGTCTCTCTCTTTGAGGACCAGAGCCTTTAAAAACATTCAAAATGTGTATCTCCAGATGCTACATCATAGATATGCTGCTGGCAAACAGCGAGATAATCTCTACTCTCTTGGCTATGCCCTACGAAGAAGGATGAGAGAATGAATCTAAAAATTTATATGGTTTTGTTTGTGCACTTTTATCACTTTTTTCTCTGGAGATTAGTGATGAAAATTATATGATTAAAAACACAAATATAAAAGTTGTTTTTTAAATTAAGAAAATAAAATACCTGTCATTTGCATTAAATGAATCCACAAAAACATGAATAAGCTGTCAGTCTGGAACCTACAAGACGCAGCCATGAAGCTCACAGGATGGCACTGAATCAGCCATTCACTATTTCTTGGGCTTTTTATTTATGCATGTACTTAATTTCTATTTCCAGTCTCGCTTACTTCATTGGGTTGTCATGGGGATAAAGTGAGGAGAGGGGAGAACAATGTATGCTGCCTTGAACTCCCTGGAGAAAATGTAGGTTGGAAATATAGTAATCAATAAATTATCTGGATGGTTTTTGGGAAAATGAACTAAGATGCTTACTAGAGGAAAGAGGTTTCCACTGTTCTGCCTTCAGAGACCAATGCATAGGCACTCATTCATTCCTGCCAACTTTGTTTTTATTCCCTTCTTCCTTTTTTGTGAAAAACCCAAACTGGCTAACAACTGCCAAATACAATACAACGGTACCAAAAAGCAATACATGCACTTCATAACCCCACTAAATTCATATTAAGTTATCAAAACACATAATAAAAACATAGTATTTCAACAATATAAACAATATCAGCATAACACTAACTAAGCCAGAAATATTTCATTTCAATAAATATGGAAACCAGATGTCTCAATACAGCAGTGGATAAATACAACAAAATAAATGAAAAATTCAGAATTAAACTACATATAATTCAAAATTACTCAGTCCGCTCACCTTTGGAAACATAATTTCACTTGGTTCACTGTTTCTCCAGGATCACAGCAGAAGAATTAGACTGGTTCCCCAAATCTCCATGCCACAAAAAATGACAGGCAAGCCTATTGACTTATGTTGTGCGCACTTGTTTAGAAAATTGAACAATGAGGCTCCTAGTAATGCACCTGTACAGCCAAGTCTCCCACACTGTAGAACACAGTGAAATACGCAGTATTGTGAATGTGAATAGTGTTAATCCTAAGGACATTGTTCTGCACACCTTGAAATCAATATCTAGGTAAGAAGAGAGCTGCTTCAGAGATAGAAACAACACTAATATGAAGAATTATACTTGTACCACTGGCTGTAGCACACAACCACGAAAGGCAGTCTCTGGCTTTTATCTAGACAAGTTGCACAAGCATTTGGTCATATTAATCCAGATATTTGGCAAACCACTTGGGGCACTCAACAAATCAAAATACCAGTTGTAGAAGCCAAAATTAGGCAAACAACTCAGAATAGGAAGGAATCCAACAATATATGTCTCCTGAAAAATACTGGCATTTAATTGAGTTTTAGAGGGAAAAGATTACAGTGCATATGGTGACAGCTATGAAGAAACTGTAAGAAGTCAGCTGTCGGCTCAGAGCAGTAGAAGACCTACGCATTTGAGACACATGAGAGCAAGGCCAACAAGACTTTATTTGTGAATATTAAACAAACAATGCAGGCCGGTATAGCTGACCTTGGCACAATAGAACAGCTTTGGATCTAGAAGATCTGCTCCACTCTTGGAATCTCCCATTTTGATTCCTTGAGCACACTACTTCTGGGAGTACCCAAGGCCTGCATCAAGGGTTGGCAGGATGAGGTATCTGTTCTGGGCCCCATATACCAGCTGAACCACAACAGTTCCTGGAATTGCCCTTTCTTTTCACTACTGCAGCCTACCCAGACCAGTGAGTGGAGAAGAGGAGGTGCAGGAGATGCCACTAGCAACTTGCTCACTGGCTCTCTGCCTATCAAACAAACACAAAGTAAAAATGATGAGAAAGATGATAAGGAGGAATACCAGCTAGTGGCAATGGCAGTGAGAAGGGCCCCACTCTGGGAGGGGCCCATGTATGGTGTCTTGTCCAAGGGCCCTCACAAACCTAGATCCAGCACTAGTATCATCTCTCTACCTGCAGAGGTTTCTGAGTAGATCAGTGGCCTCCATGGCAGCAAAGTTTGTCTCCACCATCAGAGGTCACCTCTGCCAAATCCTAAAGTCCTTCAGCTGTCACATCAGGGGATCAAGACTGCTCTGTAAAACAGCTTAAATTAGTTTTTGCTTTTTATAAAGAACTATTGTCTCAGAAATAAATCAAAAGATACCACTCTAATAATACTCAGCTCAGCATGGTGAGATTAGAGCAAAGCCATTACCAAATTAAAGAAAATGTTTTGCACAGAATAATTAAGCCCTCCCATCCCACCACCACCACCACCATGGCTTTATTTCTAAGAATTGGCTGGCATGGATGTTTGCTGTTAAGGTATTAATTTGTAACACAAATCCAGCAGCTAAACACACTTCATTAGGAATAACAGTAAATAAAATCCTGATGTAATTGGTGCAATGCAGCAATTTCCCTTGGGAAATAAATATAATTCCAAGGACTGCTTAGTTTGCTGCTGTATCCTGGCTTGCACTCCTCTAATGAGAAAACATAAAATAGAAAAAGAGCCTGAATGGAGAAAAAGATGCAATGAACCATCAACAGTAGCTGATAACAGTTGGTTGTTTCAGCCATTTAAGAATTCAAGACAATAGTCTGCACCTTCTTTTACCTACTGCATTTTTTCCTAGCCCAGAACACTGCCAATCCCATAATAATGGTTTTCAAGAAATGCCCCTGACAAACAAAGATTCTCTCTTTGCCAGATCTCAGTATTTACAAGCAAGTCCAAATCTGTGAGAAAATTCAATTGAACACAGATGGCAGGAAATTCCTTCAAAATGACAGTGGCCAAATGCAAACCACAAGACATGAAAATAACCCAACATACTAGACATGAAGAACATTGCTTATAGATTTTTTCCTCATGCAATTCATGATCTGTGATTGATTACTAGGAAGATGGGCTGCAGATTTATTGGACTTCTGTAGAACAAGTATTCCATTTGCAACAATTAAACTATACGTGGTTGAGAAATGGATTAGTAGAGTGGGGGAGGTAGTTCAACATGAAAGAATGCACTTGTAGGTAGACAGTAAGTTTCTTGCAGTGAGAGAGGGCCAGGCACATGTTTATGTGCACACCTTTCATACATTTACACATGCACAACACAGCATGAACGCTGGTGTACAGCTAGGCTTTCTCAAACAACATGCACACATTCCTCAGCTTCTAGGGATTAGCTTGGTTTTTTAAGTGTCCAGCAATCAAGTTGCAGGGGAAAAAATCACTGGAAAAAAGAATTGCAAGCACCTGGAACAAACTTGCAAAACTGAACTTACTTCCAACATGCAAAAAACGGCTTACACTGAATGGGCACCACTAACTGTCCTTTGGCTTGTCTTCTAATTGCTGCCCACTAAGTGGGGCATCCATGTGTCCTCTTTTCAGATTATTGTTCTTTATTTTGAAGGTATTCTCTGTGTGAAGAAGTGACCAATGTGATAAGGAAGCATGGAAAGGAAAAATCTGGGCCTTGGGGCCTATCAGCAGCACTGGGGAAGCAAAGTGTGAGCAAATCACTCCGGTCATCTGCTCAGTCTCCCATCCTGTGGGAAGGTGTACAATGCTTCTATTTAGTGTATAATTATTATTTTTACATTTGCATGCATGCAGAAACCAGCATATGCAAGCTCTGTGCAGAGTACGGTCCCCTTGTGTCCATTATTTGGCAATTTACAAATGACCATCCTACACTTAAGTTGTATTACTTACGTCCCCCACCTGGCCCATACTTGCATTTTCTCCTTGCCCTGTAACATCCTGCCAATTCTTACTTTTTCCACAACCAGCAAACTGAGTGAGAGTGGTTAAGAGAACAGGACTGGGACTCAGGCAATCTGGGTTCTAGTCCCCCGCTCAGCCATGGAGCCAACTGGGCGACTTTGGCTCAGTTACAGACTCTCAGCCCAACCTCCCTCACACGGTTGCCGTTGTAGGTATAAGACTGAGAGCAAGAGGAAAAGAATTATGTAAGCCACTTTGAATATTTTTAAAAAGAAAAGGGCAAGTTATATCTAATTTCTTAAAAATCCAAGTATTTCAATTAGAATACAAATATAAACAGATGCAAATATATTATGAATATTTTGTTTTTAATTTATTCACTTGAGAGAATGCTAGAGTGAGGAGCCCCTTTGTCTGTTTCTAAAATTTGTATTTATTTCATAACTATCTATCTAAAATTTGTTCTGTCACTTTTACTCTCATATTTGTGCAGGTGAGCAACATGGAATCAACTAATCTACCAGTTGTTCACCTCTCTTTGGCACCGCTCCTCCCCCTCCCCCTCCCCCATCGTTCCCCGGTTATGTCATGGAGTTCTGCAGGGCTCTATTCTATCCTTTAAGCTTTTCAACATCTACATGAAACCACTGGGGAGGTCATCTGAGGGTGCGGGCTGAGGAGTCACCAATATGCTGATAGCACCCAGTTCTACCTCTCTTTTATATCTAATCCAGGTAAGGCAGTGGCTGTCCTTAACTAGTGTCTGGCCAGTATGAAGGGCTGGACGAGGGCCAATAACCTGAATCTTAATCCAGACAAGATGGAGGTACTGTTGGTAGGTAGTTCGGCTTTCCAGGTAAGCATTTTCTGCCCTGCTTTGGATGGGGTTGCACTCCCCTAAGGGACAGAGTGCATAGTATGGGAGTACCCCTCGACCTAGAGCTGTCCCTGATGGCAGCGGTGGCAAGGAGCACTTTCCTCCAGCTTCGGCTGATCTATGCCTTTTCTTGGATGAGGAGAGGCTAGCAACAGTGAGCCATGCTCTGGCAACCTCCCAATGGGACTATTAGAACGTACTTTACGTGGGGTCACCCTTGCAGACAGTCTGAATACTTCAGTTGGTTCAGAATACAGTAGCCAAAATGTTAACAGGGACTGCTAGATATGCTCAGATAACACTGGTCCTTTACCATCTGCACTGGCTACCAATTGAAGTCTGAGCCCAATTTAAGGTGTTGGTGATGACTTACACAGATCCTAAACCATTTAGGGCTTTGTATCTGAAGGAGTATCTCCTTCCTTATATGCCTGCCCACCTATAAGGGTTGGGTTGGAGGACCTTCTTCAGAAGCCCACTTTGAAAATCAGGAGAGCAGCTACCCAGAGAAGGGCCTTATCTCCAGTGGCACCCCAAGTTAAGGAACATGCTCTCCAGAGAGATGTGCCTGGCGCAAACACTTCATTCTTTTCAGGAAGAGGGCAATCCTTTTTATTTTCCCAGTATTTTAAGATTGAATTGTTGCTTAAATTGGATTTTATTTGAGGAAGTGATGCTGTGCTTCCTACTGTACTTCTGTGAAAGGACAGGATAAAAAAAGCTTTCAATAAATAAATAAATATTGCTATGAGATCAGTTCTCTGCACATGTAGCAAGAGCTGCACTGCCAGCACTCTCAAAAGCAGACTGAGGCAAAGTTTGGGCATCATAAATAGCCACAACTTGTAGATTTAATCTATTAATATAATGTATTTTAAATGCTAGGAAATCAGGTGGGGGGGGGGGCTTTGAAGGGTCTTCTTTCTCAGGTTAGCTTGGATGGCCTTGAGTACTATGTTCTTTGACATTGTGTTAGGCAGCCATATGGCCTGAATCTGTCTTAGCCATCTTGGGTTCCTCTCAAGAGGAAAAACGGTGGGATATAAATGAAATGTGATAATGATGACTACAATGATGCTGTGGGTTGCAAAGAGACCCTTTAAATTTTTTTGTCCCCCCTTTTTATTATTTTTAACAGAAAAAAACCATAAATACAATTACAACAATAATAATAGCACAAGAACACAATAATTAAAAAAAGAATAAATGAAGGGAGTGCACCCACCACCCCAGAGACCAATACTACCATTGTACACTTATAATATATAATATTCTTCAATTATACCCATATCCCCTCCAGAAATTCATACAATCTTGACTGAGTTTACAGCCACAAAGAGACCCTTTAAGAAACTTCAGCTTATCCTACAGGATAACATGCAAGTTCCACTTCACTCAGAATCCTGCTTCCCATAGCAGATAACCAGGGAATGCCAGAATCAAAACAAAAATGCAACAAGCCATCATATGCTACTAACCACTATAAGACCTGTCAATAATGGGTTTCACATCCTCCATGAATTCATGCAGTTCCCTTTCAAAGCTACCTGATCCAAAAGTAATCATTGCTTCTTGTGGCAAAAAACTACAAGTTAAATCAACACACTTCAGTGAAGGACACCTCTTACTATCTGCCTTGAATCTGTTGTCCAAATTCACTGAACTGGGGGTGGCACACACTGTGTTCCCCTGTCAAAGAATGTTCTGTCTCTGTACCAGAGTCTTTTGGAACTCTATATAATCCTACTCTGTCCAAGTCCAACATATAACTTCATATCACTCTCTGAACCCCCACCCCAGGTCCAACATATCACTTCAGTTCCTGTCCAAAAGACACGGCCTTCCATTTGTAATCATCTTGCGTTTTCCCACTACTTTTTCCATCTTCCTAATATGAAAAATCTGTTAAACAGAGAGGATGGAGCAACTGCCCAATGTGCTTTGCATGCTAGTATTGGGAGTCCTCTGTCTGGAAATATATTTGGTGGAAATAAACCCAGAGAAAAGAGGTAAGGGGGGCACAGCTCAGCTGCTGCAGCAGTCATAAGGAAAAGAAACAACAACTATAATTCAGCTTCTTTTCTTCAGTCCCGCAGGTGATTCCACAGGAAGCTACAGGAGTGGAGTACTTTTTTAAGTAGCCAGCAGGGCTAGCTGTTTGAGATACAGGGTGCCACCACTGCTGAACCCCTTACTTTTGCAGCTGCTCTTGCTTTAGTCATCATGAGGGAATGAGGTATTAATGTCACCACCTCACTTCCTAATATTTTATTTATTTAAAGCTTTTATATGCTCTCCCATTACTAACAGTCTCTGGACAGCTTACAAACAATAAAATAGGCCCACAGTATCTGTTCTCTTCTTCACACAGGCAACAGGGCAGTTAACTGTTTAGTGCAACTGCAACTACATTCATACACACATTCTGAAAATCCTATTCTTCTAGTACAGCTGGGCCCTCCTGAGAGTCCTGGATCATTGGCACCTGTCCAACAATGCTGCACATTGTAATAGCAAAGGTACTTTTTAAAATGCAAGACTTCTAGTAGCAATTCAAATGCTGCCCTGTTTGAATGTTCTGATGTGTATATTCCACTATCCTTACACAAGCGGGCATCTTCTCATTTGACATTAAGCAAGCATAATGGTAAAGTCCTTGGTTGCAATTGTTCCAAAATCATTCTTCATTTTGGCAGAGGCTGTCCATCTTGGCCTTTATCGCTTTCATTTTTTATTTTAAAAACTTCCAGCTATGTGGATTCAGGTCTATCTTCTCTACAAAATGGAAGCTACATCAGAACTTGATATAACTGAAAACTACCAAACTACTCTTTTTATTGTTCACCACTCAGATGTTCTATTGAAGATAACATGGTATATGAAACGTAAATAACAAAAGTAAATAAATACTTCCAAAGCCTCAGTTCTACTTATGCTAAACCCTATATAGCCCTTCCAACCATGGGCTTAAATTAACATGCAAAGGGGGGAGAACATGCCCACCCTGTCCCTCTCTGCCATCATACTTCTTGCACTCTATGCATGGAGAGTGGCTTTGTGTAGAGGAAAGCCTCCTCTATCCATGCAGCTTCTCCACATGATCTGGAATTCTACAAAATAAAAATGTAGAGAAGTAGGAGGACCATTCAGGGATAACATCAAACCACTGTCCGCAGCAAGCCCCACCTTTACATACTTCTCCTCAGCACACACTATTTTTCTCTGTTGTCTCCAGTTTAGCTGCAACACATAATTTGTTCCTACTTTGCCAGGTGGGATGTTACAGATTACAAACAAAAATCAGAACTGGAGATACCAGAAGTTGTGAGTGCAAACACTAAGGTCCATCATATAATTTCAAACTATGCTTTGGCACTGAATCTAAGCTGTCCCTTAGTGCAAGCAACCATGAAACATGTAAGTAAATAGCATGCAGACCATGCTCTAAATTATACTGAAAACAAAACTGATTACCATCTTCTCACGTTGTATTTTATGCTCACAAATGAGAGTTTATCAGAACGTATAGTATTTAGATCAGCATATGACTAGATTTTATGGAGCATAAAATAAGCAATGAGAAATCCCTGTTTATTTGCAGTTTCTCTTGCTGCCCATGAAACCGTCCATTGTACTTCTTTTGCTTTTTTTTTTTTTTTTTTGGCTTTTTGTCTGTATGAAACAGTGATGATATTTATATCTTGCTGTTTTTCCTTTTGCAAGGAACCCAGGGAGGCTTACAGAATCCTCTCCATTTTATCCTTACAACCACCCTTTAGGTAGTCAAGGCTTAGAGGCAGAAACTGGTTCAAAGTCACTGACTGAGCTTCATGGCAATATGAGGACTAGAGCCTGGATCTCCCAACTCCCAGGCCAACTGGACTCTTTTAAATTCTCTTTGTTACCTGTATGAGATTATAACCAGAAATATAGTATGATAATTATCACAGAAGACCCACTTTAGGAAAGCATTTCAAAACCTAACAGTGTGAGTTCTAGCAAAGGGAAACCTGTGCAGCAATTAATACCAGTTTTCAAGGACCTTTTTGACATTACACCATAGAAAAATGATCATGAAGGGTACACTAAGCAAATTACTTTATTCACTTGATAATGCATCAGCAGTAGACAGCTGCTGACTGAGTAGTGATTTGAATTCCCCCTAGTGGTGCTAAAATGAAAAGATAAATTAAAACATTTTGCTTATGCTTTACTATTGCATTCTCGAGTACTGTATATGGGTGTGAAGGCTGGACAGTGGAAAAAAGCTGACAAGAAGAAAACTGATGCATTCAAAAGCATGCTGCTGGAGGAGAGTTTGGCAAATATCCTTGATGGACAGAAAGATGAACAAGTGAATCTTAGGGCAAATCAGAACTTGCCCTGGAAGCAAAAACAATGCCACCAAGTTGTTGTACTACGGCCACATCATTAGAACACAAGATTCACTGGAGAAAACAATCATGCTAGGGAAAGTCGAGGGCAGAAAAACAGGAAGACCAAATATGAAATGGGTTGAAGGAGCCCCTAAAGGAAGCCACAACCTTGAACTTAGAAGAGCTGAATAGGGCTATGAAGGGCAGGAAATTTTGAAGGGTGTTCATTCATAGGGCTGCCATGAGTCAGAGACAATCTGATGGCATGTAGCAATAACAAAGAACTGCAACTCTTAAAATCAATGCATAGTTTACAACAAAGATCTTTAACTCAAGCTGCAGGCAACAGAGCAATGCTAATCACTGGGATTTTTTTTAAATCCCCCACTATACCAACACCAAGGGGCTTTGGGTGATAAACTACAGAATTAAGGTTATCTTCATGGCTTAAATTCTTTCTCATCTTGCCTCATGCTCATTCTGCCTTATTATACTGTTCCTCTTGGTTGAGACCAAGTAACTAAGGCTTTTATATACATAAATGCTACAACTCAGAAAGATGATCCATAAACAAAATCAGTTTTTTACATTAAACTGTAACACTACAAAAGGCAATGGAGTCGAGAAACAAAGAGTGCACACCTATATTTGTAAATATTTCAAATACAGATTTGTAAATACCTGAATTTATATTTATTAAATGGATTTTATTTTACTCTATTCTTGATTCCAAGAAAGGATGCGCAAACCCAATTGGAGAAACACACAAGGCATATAAAATGTGCAAAAGTAACAGAAACACACTGCTAAACTTACATATTAAGACTTATACTGGACACTGACAAGATGAATGCAGTGCGATCACAAAACAGGCATCCTTAAATATACATGTACTTCTCCTACTTTCACTGAAGTTAATAGAGAAAATGTCCAGAGTCTTAATGGAAGGAAGATCCTTTGTTTATTATGTTCAGTTCATCTTGGAATAAAGAGCTTTACGAACTCAGCATTTCCTCTTGTCAACTGTATTGTTGAGCAACTGAACTCAACGTTTCATATTCCCACCCTTTTATCTGTTATCTTGTTCTTTAGTCTTGCATGAAGTCCCACTGCATCTCACCCACAGGCATCTCATTTTCCTCTGCAGTACATTTCCCAAGGCATTGGAGGGCTCCAGCATTGAATGTGGTGCGCTAAGCGCTTCAGTTCCCTCATAAATTATAAACCATTACAAAGGATTAAAATACTCTATCTTTTCCTTAATGTTTGCTCTCAGCAGATTAATTCAGTAGGCCATGTTGGATTTGATTTTTGTACTGACCTGAAAACAGGTATTAATTATTGAGGGTGAAGCAAACACTGGATGATGGCCATTGCGGCCTGATCACTGCCTCCTAGAAGTATAAGTAACTAGGTTCTTGTCTGGACAACAGACTAAAGAGGCCTATCCATCATCAGACAAACCAATTTTTGGTTAAGAAAGGCAGGTTGCTTACCTGTAACTGTCGTTCTTCGAGTGGTCACCCATGCATTCACACATATGGGCTTGCTGTGGAGTACAAGGCCTTGATCGGAGAAAACTTCCAAAGCTCGGCGCTATGGAGTGGGCAGGAGCCCGCCCCACCCCCTGTGCAGATAGCATACAAGGGAGGGGGCTCCCATCCAGTCCCTCAACTGCCTGAAGACCACGCTGTCCCAGACATGCGAGGAATCTGAGGAACCTGTGAAGGATACAGTGGTGACTGCGCCCTGTCCCAGCCCACACAGGGCAAGAAGCTGATGATAGCCAGAGGGCGGAGGGCGGGTTGTGTGAATGCATGGATGACCACTCAAAGAATGACAGTTACATGTAAGCAACCTGCCTTTCTTCATTGTGGTCTATGCAATCACACCTATGGGTGACTAGCAAGCTCACCATCCAGGAGGAGGGTCTATCGTCACTGGAGAAATGAAGAGAGAACCGCCCTTCTAAAGGCACAGTCCTGTCTGGCATTGTTGTCCAGCTGGTAGTGGCGGACGAAGGTCGAGGGCGTGAACCATGTTGCAGCCTTACAGATCTCTTGGAGCAAGACACCAGCTAGCAGCGCAGTGGATGTGGCATGAGCATGCGTGGAGTGAGCGTGTGGTTAGTCCGTCAGCGGAATTTTTGCCATCTCGTAGGCAAGGAAGGTGGTGCTGGAGACCCACTCAGAGAGTCTTTGGCTGGAGACAGGTTCACCAGCTCTGGGGCCCTCATAGCATTCAAAGAGGCGCTCAGAGCAGCGGAAAGCTCAGACTGGGCTCTGTAGGTGAGGGCCCTCCTGACATCGAGGAAGTGAAGGGTGGCCTTGATGGGGGTGAATGGGTTGGGGAAGAAGGCTGGAAGGACAACGTCCCAGCTGACATGAAAAGGGGACGTTACCTTGGGGATGAAGCGTGGATCGGGCGGAGGATGACCTTGTCCTTGTGAAACATGGTGAAGGGGGCATTGATCCGCAGGGCAGCTAGTTCATTGACACGGCAAACAGATGTGATGGCCACCAGGAACGTGGTCTTCCAGGAGAGAAGGCAGAGGTCTGTCATGGCCATGGGCTCGAAGGGCCTTCTCATGAGGGACTGTAAAACCACGGAGAGGCTCCAGGAGGAAGTGTGAGGCTGGACTGGTGGGGCCAAGTTTCGGAGGCCCCCAAGGAAGCAGCGTGCCAGAGGGTGAGCAAACACCAAGGACCCTTGTATGGGGAAGGGGGGTAAAAGTGGGAGATGGCTGCCAGGTGGACCCTGATAGAGGAGGAGGAGAGGCCTGCAGTGAAGCGGAACTGTATGTATGCCAGGAGGTGGTCAATGGAGGTAGGGGGGGGGTCGAGGCCCTGTGCTGCGGCTGAGGCTGCAAAGGCTCTCCACTTTGCCAGGTAGGAGCGATGTGTGGAGGCCTTCAGGGCAGCCTGTAGGATGGTGGTGACTGCCAGTGGGAGGGAGCCGTAGGGGTTGGTCAGGGTGTGATCTTCCAGGCCATCAAGCAGAGGGTCCTGAGGTCAGGGTGCAGGACCTTGCCCCAGTCCTGCAAGAGCAGGTTGGGTAGGGAGGTCAGGTGGTAGAACCTGTTCCCTGAAAGGCAAAGGGGAAACCAGGGTTGTCTCAGCCACCAGGGAGTGATCAGGATGCAGCTGCTCCTGTGTGCGGATCTTTGTCCCACACAAAGGCTTCCACAAACCATAGCTGGAGAGGTCTCATATGGAACGTTGCAAGCTGCAGCACCGATACCATGGCGGCCATGAGACCCAGCAGCTTCTGGATGGTGTGGTGGAGAGAGGTCCAGCCCTGACAGCTGTGGCCACTGAAGCAAAGGTTTCTGCCCTTGGCTGTGACAGGAAAGCTTTGGCAAGGGTAGCGTCCAGGTGAGCCCCTATGAAGAGTATGGACTGTGTGGTGGAAAGAACAGATTTATCATGGTTGATGAGGAGTACTAGGTCCTGTAGGAGGTGGTGTGTGGTAGCTAGGCCACGCAGTAGGTCCTCCCTGGAGGGGGCCATGAGAAGCCAGTTGTCAGATAAGGGAAACTATGGACACCTTGGAGCCTGAGGTGGGCACAGACAACTGCCACACATTTGCTGATTATGCGGGGAGCCATGGCAAGGCCAAAAAAGAGGACGCAGGACTGGAAGGCCTGCTGTTCAGTTTGAAAACACAGGAAGTGCCTGTGTTCTGGGTGGATGGAAACACGGAAATAGGCATCCTTCAGGTTGATGGAGACGAACCAGTCTCCTTGGTTAATGAGAAGGAGGATGCCCTGGAGTGTGACCATGCTGAATTTCTTGGGGGTGATAAACTTGTTCACCCTTGTTCACCTTGTCCAAGGCAGGCCTTAGAGTCCCATCCCATTTGGGTACTGTGAAGTACCTGGAGTATAAGCCCCTATGGGCTGATGGGGAGGCACGTGCTGCTCTCCTCCTAGCCCTGCGGGGCCTGGAGGAGCCTTCAGTGGGGGGTTGTCGCCCTCGGAGGGGATGATGGTCGTGAGAGCCCTCTGCCATAAGGCTTGCCAGAGGCGCATGGCCCTCTGCTGGACATCTGCTTTTTAAAAGCCTAGCAGTGCGGGCAGGTCTCCACAGTGTGCCCCTCGCCAAGGCAGAGGAGGCACTTGGAATGCCCGTCGAGGAGAGCTGAAAAACCCAGAGGGGTTTCGCAGGGTGGGATGGGGAGGGCGGCAGGCTTCTCTCTCCAAGGAGCAGTAAGTAAAGGCACAACAAAGGTAAAGTGGTGAACCAGGTAAATAGAGCAAGCAGAAGTTCCGAACCGAGGTGAAGCTCCAAGTGCAGTTGAAAAGGGACTGTTATGCTACCTGTGCAGGGGGTGGGGCGGGCTCCCACTCACTCCATGTGCCGAGCTTTGGAAGTTTTCTCCGATTGAGGGCTTGCACTTCATGGCAAGCCCTTAGCTGTGATTGCATGAAAACCACAAAGAAGAATGTAACGCACTGAGATTGATAGCCATTCCACTGATGATCACAGAAATTCCTTACAATTACTGCTGCAATATGAACCTGCTAATACTTCAGACACCTACAGAAATGATACAACAGCAGACAGATTGCTAGACTCATAATAAAAATGACTCTCTATGATCAGTACTGAAGTGACAAACACAGAGTTCCTTCACCAAGGGTTGTAGCCAATGCTAGTTTAATATAATTGTTATTTATTTCATTGGGAAATACCTTAACAATTTTACAACATGCTCTCATGCATGTCTACTTCAGTGATAGATATTCCTATGTAAGAGGAAGATTAAAGCCGCTGAATTCTTTTACAGAGGTTGTAGCACAATGCATCCAATTCTTTCACCAATAAAACTGATGTATAAAAGAATAATGAACCTTGCATAGGGCTTGGTTTTACAATCATGAAACATCTTGTGTTTGAATCATGCTATTTCTCTTGATCTACTTATGCAAGTGATCAGCTTCATACTGGATGTGAGGAGTGTTCCTGTAGGTCCCACTGCAGCTATGGAATTCCTAGTTCTCTTCCTTCTATTTATATCCCACCCTTTTTCTTTCCAAGGAACTCAAGGCAGCTTATATAGTTGTCCTCCCCCACATTTTATTTCATTTTATCCTCACAACAACAATGCTGTGAGGTAAGTTGGGCTGAAAGTCCATAACCGGTCCTAGGTTAGCTCCATGACTGAGTGGGAACTGGAACCCAGACCTGCTCAGTCCCAGTCCCTCATCTTAACCACTATACCAGACTGGCTCTCTCATGCTTTTTTACCCTATGCTCCTAACAATCTGAAACCAGCAGTAGACCATGCAGGAAAGAAGTCTGCAATTCCAGGTCACAACTTCTGAGGCTCATGCAGGGCTGTTTGTGTACACATCAGAAGACATTGCTGAGATAAAGCCGGGGAATGTATACAGGCAAGTTTTATGGTGCAGTGGCAGCTTGGTTATAATTTTGCCAAACACCATGTGTATCTGGACACAAGGCGTAAATACACAATGACTGTGCTCAGGTAATAGAAGAAGCCACACGGATGGGTGAGTATGGCCCGAGTGTGGGTTATTGTTGAACCATGGTGTCACTACATTTTCTGAACCCAGTTGTAATAACAAACAATGGTGAACAAGCCATGGTTCAAAATCCAGCTACAAACCATATCTTCTCTTTGTGAGTTATCCATGGTCCACAAGGCATGACTTGTTCATGCAGGTGGATTTAGGCAACAAGTTAACTCACATTTCAACAACAACCCACACTGAACCCATATGCAACCCCTGAGTCTTTGTAACTGTATTGTCTGAACCCAGTCATGGCATATAACACTAGCAACATGTTTGTTTGTAAATCAATACAAACAAACAGTGCTACATCAAAATAAAAATAAAATAACTTAGGCAATAGGCATGAGGTAATAAATAGCTAGCTTTCAGTCTAAATTACTTAATCAAATAATGATTCTATATAGTAAAATCATTTTTTTTCAAAGTATTTCCTTCACAGTATCCAGATCATTCTGCATTAAGAGAAGCTATTGCAGTGATTATTTGTCTTATTCGTATAAGCAACAAAAGCATGCTGAATGACGTGAAATAAATCATATCTGCCTCGATTCTTTGCCACCTACAACTTGTAAGGTATTGTTTGAATTAAGACCATTTGCTGCACCATATTGTACTAACAGTCTCTTCCCTAAAAGGTGAATCCCTTCCAATATCCTGCAACTGCATTCCTGGAGCTGGCAATACAAAAGCCAAGGAAGGGGAGACTCCCCCAACTCTTCTTTAAAAGTTCTTTTTTTGTTGGGTGACCTTATAAGAGAACTGATAATGGTGGTACAGACTTCTATATTTCCGCTTGGCCAGATGGGAAGTTCTGGCCTTGTTACAAAAAACAAGGTGTTTTTCCAATAGGAGTAATGGAGACGTCCACTGGGAGAGTCTCTCTGCCCATCTCATTCAACTCTGACAAGAACTCAAAGTAAATCTATTTTGAATTAGGCGTCTAAGGTTGTTTCTTTCCCCTTTAAAATAGACAGCCTCTTATGGTCCCTCTGCTATATCCTCCTATGAAACCCAACGCTTACCGACATATTCTGTTAATAAGAGAATTGTCCGCTGCAGTTGGCAGACATCATAGTATAGTTGCAATTATAAATTTCCCATTCCCCTTATTGACTTGGTAAATACAATAAAGCTGCCCAGATTCATAGGCATTTTGCAGCGAAAAAAATTAGGAGCTTAACTTTTCTTCCATTTATTTAAATATTTTGGGGGTATACCAACTGAGAGTGCTCAAAAAAGAAACATCAGGCAAAGGAGGAATGCCATTTCAATTGAGAGCCAGTGTGGTGGTTGGAATGTTGGACTGGGGACACAGGAATCAAGCTTCTAGTCCCCACTCGACCATGAAGCTCACTGGGTGACTTTATACCAGTCATACACTCTCAGCCCAACCTATTATTGTTGTGACAATAAAATGGAGCTATGTAAGCTGCCTTGGGCTCCTCAAAAAAAGAAAAATGTAGCCTATCAGTGCAATGTAATAACAACAACCGCTGTCTGTGTCTGTCAATTCTGGCAAGCTGCGTTAATCTCCAGCACCTGATGTTCCTGCTAAGTTATTTCCAGACGTTTTCATAGTTAACTCTGAGCAATTTATTCAAGCTCTTTGCCACAAAAAATACCTAAATATCTGAACTTGGAGTGGGCCCTGAGAATTTCCAAAAAGTCAGAAAGTGGGTATTTCATTTTTGGTGAAATCTTGAGAAATATGATCTCAATTTTGAATAATTAACACATACACCAGTCAGCCAAAAGTGTGTGAAATCAGCCAAAAGTTCTGCCTACTTATGACAAAACACACTGCCACCAACTGTGGTGTCCCAACAAGCCCGCAGGTATTTGGCTAGCATATATAAACTGATATGCATAGTGGAAACTAATGAAAGAAAAAAAATGCAGATTGGCACAAGGTTGTTTTGTTTTGGCATTTTCTTTGTTTTTAATTATGTATGTTTTTCTTGTTGATATTTTCTGTTTTTAGTACTGTCCAAATTATACGCTGATTTTGATTTGTCTTTTACATATGAAAACAAAATCTCTGAATAAAAAGAATATAAAAAGAAAAACAAAAAGGAAAAGATTGCAATTAAAAAAGCATACTAGTAAGTTTGCTTTAAACTCCCATTTGAGAGGAAACACTGCTTTTGAAAAACTGTGTGTGTGTGTGTATCCTGTACGTGCATGGTGCCTACTCAAATAATATACAGGGAACAAGATCCTAACTCAAAGGTTCTACAATCAAAATTTATTTCACTCTTTATTTAGTTACATGAGTAATATCCTACCTAATAAGAACATATTCTTTGGGTGTCTTAACATTGAAACATTGGGGATAGGGAGGAGACAAGAAAGAGAAGAAAAACAGGAGTAGGAAAAAAGACAGATTAGTATGTGCAGGTACTTTCATATTTTTTTTGGGACTGCGGGTAGCGCAGTGGTTTAAATCGCTGTGCTGCTTGGCTGGTTCATCGAAAGGTTGCCGGTTTGAATCTGCACAATGGGGTGAGTTCCCGTTGCTCCATCCCAGCTCCTGCCAACCTTGCAGTTCGAAAGCATGCAAATGCAAGTAGATAAAAAGGTACCACTTTGGTGGGCAGGTAACAGCGTTCCGTGCACTTCGGTGTTTAGTCATGCCGGCCACATGACCACAGAGACTGTCTGCGGACAAACGCCAGCTCCCTCAGCTAGGAAACGGAGATTACACCACCCCCTAGAGTCAGGCATGACTGGACATAACATCAAAGGGAAACCTTTACCTTTACCTTTTTTGCTTTCATTTTTAGATTTTATTTTAGTTCGTAATAAGACTAAAAGGTTAAGCCAAGGGTTTCATGCAAGAGGTGCAATCTGAAATGAGATTTGAAGGAGGGGATGCAGTGGTGCACCACAGAAAGGGTTTCAAGTAGGATTACAAGGCATAAATTTGGCAAGAGATGGACAGTACAGGCTGAGGCAGTAGAACCAGGGAAACAAAGGTCCCAAGCAGAATTGTGATGGAGATCTGAGGTGAGGATTTGAAGTTCTTTACACGTATGACAAGGAATCTGTGTACTAAAAGGGGACAAGAAGTTTATGGAAGCACCTGGAAAAAAACTTCATATGGCCCAAGTTGGTTTGCTTTTCCTCTAAATATCTAGCTCACCTAATTCTCAAGTGAAACAAAATAAGTAAATTAAAAGATTTTTTTAGAGCAAGACAAAGAAAAAGAAATACCACACTTCTTCATTTATACTTATTCTCAAGACTTGCTCCTTGGCACGAACACTACAAGCTGACTCTGTAGCAAGGAGAATTGCTTGTTTAGAGTCTAATCAGAATTTGTTTTTCTGACTAAACAGATTATGACATGGGAATAAACAAAATGCAGTTAATTTTGGGCTCTGCTTCTTTGACTAGACAGGTCTCCCAGGGCTTGGATCCCTCAGTGATGCTCTTTGACCTCAGCACTTTGTTTTGCTTCAGCCTGCACATCTGTTCTCTCCAAATCTTCATTCTTCTTTTCCTCCCACCAGGACAATTCAGAACAGGATGTGCTGCCTGTCTCCATCTCACACGCACCTCTTTTCCAACTTAGTTTCACGTGAGAGGGAGTCAGGAGGAGCTCTCATTCATGGAGTCTGATGCAGTCTTCCTGGCCCATCCAGGGATATATGGGAGTCTCATGCCATGCTTGTTGCATTCCAGTCTCTGAGAAATCCCAAGGCATTTACCTCATCCGGATCATGTGCTGGGGTGCCCTTAAGTCTGACTTAGTGACCTGTCATAGTCAATGTGTGGCCATTCTCATCAGTGGCTACTCTCATGATGGCCAGTAGCTAGTTGCTAGCTCCAGAAACCATTTATGAATTGCAGTTGTCAGGGAACAACAGCAGAGCGGGTGGCGTTGCTACTGTCCTCATGTGCTGCTTGGGAACTGAATTGAACGCTGAAGTAGACAGGCTTTTGGTTAAGGCAGGCCTAATCCTGCAAAAGCAGGGGCCTTATCTGGCCAGTAGGGCACCTGGGAGGAAATATTAAAAGCTTTTTATTCTTCAGATCCTTGTATGTTTGTTTTCCAGAAATTCGCTTCTTGCCCATAGTATAAACTGCCACTCTTTATCTGGCCTTCTATGTCTACTTATACTGCATTTATCCTCACAATAAATCATTGCTTTCCCTTTTTCCTTTTAGCACCAATGATTTGACAAGGGTTATCGCCAGACTGAGATTTGGCATGTGAAAAAGGGGTCTTGCTCAGAAAAATGTATTGCCCAGTCAGCAACATGCAGTGAAATTTATGGGGAAGTGAGGTATTCAAGGATTATCATCAAGCAAGTTGCACAGATGATTCATTCAAATGGAATATTTCCATATTCAGTGAATTACTGGAATAATTCCAGAATCTCTTCAGAGGGAGTTAACTATACACCAGAACAGATCCCTGGAGATTTGCTGTGAAGTATTTCAAGATTGAGAACCTCCAACTATAAGAATTGTGCTAGATGGGACAACAGGGCAGCATCCCGTTTCCACAGTGGCCAACCAGATATTCATGGAAAGCCCAGTGGCAACTGGTATACAGCTGAGTCTGTACCATAATTAGAGCAGAATGTCCCCAATTCAATCCATGAAAGCTCTGTGCTGGGCTAAGAAAGAATCCTGAGGCAGGAACTAGGCCCAATTCTCCTAAATTACTGCCTTCCAAAGTTGTTGCCTCAATTCTCAATCTGATCTGGAAGAGGAAGAATTGGAATACTTAGCTGAAATGCCAAGACTAACAGAAACAGAGATAAGCCAAGAGACCAGTGAGAAACATACAATGGCAAGTTCTGTGGAAAACTCTTTTGAACAGATAAGAGTAGGATGGGAGTAAACCTAACATTGTTACAGTGTTAAATTAAAAGGGAAGCCCAACTGTGTAGCATTAGACATTCCTGCTGATTGGTCCACAAGTTGTATAAATGAACCACCTTGAAGGTGGAGTCAACACCTTTTGATTGGAAAGGGAGGAAAGATATTTTGGATCAGCTTTTTACTATTAAGTCTCACTTCCCTAATAGCCAGTATTCTAACTTGGTGTCTTTTGTTAATGACTTCTGTAATACTCTTCTTATTGCTAGATAGTTTTAATATAGTATAGGTTATAACTGGGATTCTGTTGTCTTGAACAGCCTGAAAGTTGGGAAGGAGGGTTGTCAGTCACTGCCAAGTGTAAGCTACTAGATGGACCAGTGGTCCAAATGGTGGAGATTCCGATGTTCCTTGTTACTCATCCACCCATATAGCCCAGAAACAGTTATAGAGTGACAAACTGCCTCTGATACTGGAGGTACTATATGGCCCATTGTAATTGGCAGTACTGAAAATCAGTCTTCCCTTAAAGCCATTTGGCTATCGTTCTTTCCCAATCTAAACTGCCCACTTGAAGTGGCTGATAGCAGGGGGAGTGGGAAAGAAAGAGTTACTTTTTTGTGGATCTTTCTCCTTTTTTAACAGTATAAAGAGTAACTTCAGAGAGGTCTATTTAGGGAACAGGTAGAAAAAATTATCAGGAGTCTTCTTCATCCAGGTTGCATTGATTTTATAGAAGCAGAGTCCCTGTGGCAGCTTTTTAAGTAACAACAAAAAGAGTAGGAAGATTCAAGTATGTTTCTTTGAGTGCTAATTGGAGTATTCAAGTATAACTCAGTTGAGGATCCAGCCGGTAAAAGCAGCACTCTACCAATGCAGCCATCAAAGCTTATCCACACACTACAACTGCTTCTGAAATACTTACACTGGGCTTGCTTGGGCTTGCTGGTCTATAAGCTTAAGGCTCATCTGTTCCCTTGTAAGGCTCATAATTTCTGCACTCTAAACAGAAATTATATTTTTCATATACAGTCGTGCCTCATACTTCGAACTTAATTTGTTTCAGGAGGCCTTTTGGACTCTGAATTCTTTGAAGTCCAAATCTACTTTCCCCACTAGAAATAATGGAAAGTGAATTAATCTGTTTCCAGACCCTAAATACCCATTTTGATAAACTTAAACAGCAAATATGCAAAATTTAAGGTAAAAATAACACAACTGCATGCCAAAAGTATTAATTAAAACTTAACAAAATATGTAAATATGTACTGTATAATAAAATGAAAAATGCATTTACGATACTGCATGGGTATTACCAGTGCTTTTTTTGTTTAAAAAAAAAAAGGTGCCAGAACTCACACGGCTGGCAGTAAGCACACACACCAATCTCACTATCAGATAGCAGATAGCAGACACAATAGCAGCCTGCAGGCACTATGTTAATGATGTTTGCTGCTGATCTGCTACTCCACTCAAAATCACTTCGTAAAATCCATTGAAAAAAAGGTGCCAGAATGCTGTTCCGGTGCGTTCTATAACCAAAAAAAGCCCTGGGTATTACGCAAGAGACATTTCACAGCAAGAGACAACTTGGGCACACAACAGATGATGTTTACACAGTGACCACATTTTTTCACTGCGCGTACAGTTCAAACATAAAAGAATTGTTCAGACTTTGGAGGGATTTTATCTCAACTATTCGAACTCTGGATGGCTGAAGTTAGAGTCGTTCAAATTACGAGGCACCACTGTAATTGGTTGAGACTCCAATAGCCACAAATCTTATTCACAAATTGAATCACAGAATCAATAATTAAAAATCTTTATCAAACACTTAGTTGACTAGCCTCTTCATATCCATGGGGGCTACGTTTTCCAAGCTCTTGAAAAAATAACAATGGGAAGAAGAAACCAGTAAAACAGTAGTTTTAAGGCAGCCAAATACAGTGGTACTTTGGCTCACGAACGCCTTGGTTCACGACCACATTGGATCATGAACAAAAATTTAATGAAAATTTTGACTTGGGTCGTGAAATCTGCTTTGGGTGGCGACCAAGATCGCAGTCATCTCCCCACTCCCTCCTGAGTGGGTAATGACCACAATTGCAGTTGCGTTCGTGCAGGGAAGACGTGCATGATCATGGGCGTCCTCCTGCAGGAAAGATGGGTGCAATCTCGGCCATCTCCACCCCTGCAACCAACACAATCGCGGCCATCTCCCCTTCCCCCCGAGTGGGGAGATGGCCACGACAGCAGTTGTGTTCATGCAGGAAACACATATGTGATCACGGCTGTGCTGTGCTGCGTCTGTCTTTCCTGCAGGAGCGCACCCATGATCACGCACATCTTCCCTGCATGAACGCGACTGCGATCATGGCCATCTCCCCACTTGGGGGGCTGGTGAGATGGCCGCGATCGTGCTGGTTGGGGGTGGGGGGGAGGATGGCTGAGATTGCACCTGTCTTTCCTGCAGGAGCGCGCCCATGCCAGGATTTCTTTGAGAAGCACCACCCCAACATAACTGTAACAAACACTGTGTTGAACCTGAAGAACAATAACGTGGTCTCTCATTTCCAGAGGGTTATGCAGCGCAGGAAAAAGCAAGTGACTATAGACAGATTTTTCACCAAAACTGACCCTGCAGCTAAGAGACAAAGAAGAGATGAAACCCCTGAAAGAGATCTCCCCAATGTCCTTATGGAGGGGGACTCTCCCTCAAAACAATACCCTCCCCACCACCTAGGTTAGTGTTCTCCACTGTTCTGGTAGTCCTTTGTTGTTCTTTGTCACCTTGTTTCAAAATTTCTGATAAAAAAATAGTTACAGAACGGATTAACCTTATTTACCTTGAACTTAATGGGGAAATTTGACTTGGCTTACAGCCAAGATCGTCTCACAACCACAGTTGGAGAGGCCAGAACAGATTAACCTTATTTACATTGAATCTTATGGGGAAATTTGACTTGGGTCACAACCAGAGTCATGGAACAGATTAAGTTTGTGAGCCAAGGTACCACTGTACTTAGTATCTGATGGGGACACATATATTTACTGAGGTAGTAATACAAATTTAGCTGTTATAGGTCAAGGGAAAATAAAGCAAATTAGACATGTTGGTCATAAGAAAAGTTTTTAAAGTCCCATTAAACCAAAAATTCACCAAATCATGTGCAGGCTTTTGAGGTTTATTTGTTGATTTTAAACTGACCAGGCTATTTCCACTATTCTATGCATTTTATTTATTCTATGAATATTTTTTTGTATTTATATGCAGGATTTTAATGATTGTAAGCTGCCCTGAGGCTTATGCAATGGGGGCGGCATATAAGCTGTCTAAATAAATAAATAATTCTTTATCACATTAGATAATAAACAAAGCAGGAGTGGGAGAGAGAATACTGGCTGGTGCTGAAACCATGGGGTCTTCCTCTAGTCACAGTCTTAGGATGAAATCTGGGAGAAGCTCTCATACATTCAGTATAGACTCAACTAGATGCCATGATGAGTAAGGTTCACCCCGGAATGTCCCTGTGACATCTGGGATGTTGAATAGTTGGTGTCAGATTTTTTAAAATATAAAACGCAGCTGTTATCCAGCTCTGACTCCTTAAGCAAAACATACTGTGGAAGACTCCATCAGGGAGTTGTTTTTTAGAACAACAGGGAAGGCAATAATTTTCTATATCATGCTTTCAAACCTGCAGACACAACATTGAAAACCTGTATAGGTCAGCAATAAATCAATGCCACATCATAAGAACTATTTAAAAAAAATCAAGATGTTCAAAAGTGCTTTCCCACCATTCGGCACAAATTAAATCAAGATGCATTCACTGATGAATAAAGTATCTGGGGAGCAAAACCCAGCAAGATATTTCTAATTGATCCCTATTGGTAGATTAACATTTAAAAGTTGGGAGGATTATTTCCACAAGAGAAACCATGTATACAACCTAAGCCAACAGCCTTGGGTTATGGGTAGAAATGTTACTGTGCTATTAAAATAAACCCTCAGAATAGCTCTTAAAGGAACATCTAAAGTTATATAAGAAGGTTATTTTGCTGACTACACTGTTTGTTTACTAAGAAAATCTGACAGAACTGAGATGAAAGCAATTGAAAAGCCAGAGGTTAGGACAAATCTGTGAACCAAACACAGGCTAAAAAACAATGACCATTTGCTGCTCATATTTCTAATACCTTTCCCTCATACCTTCTCCAGACTTTTCTTATTTCCCATCATATCATAGTATTCCCAGATGAAATAATAAATCCTTTCAAAATTGTCTCATTCTCTCCTAAAGCCCATGCTATGGATACCAGTTTTCATTTGCTAAACATTTCTTGTCCAAGACCAGAAAAAGGTTTGGATTTCTTTGAATATTTGCCATCAGAAGCACTGCTCCACTCCATGTTATTTTGGTGAAAAGTACAACTTGGATATCGCTGGCACAAAGATAATCAGCCAAATCTGACACTACCCTGAATGCTACCAGAAATGAAATAATGGATTAGCTTGATACTGCCAAAGGTATAAGGAAATTTGTTGTTGAGGCAGGTTCACAGAAGAAAGGCTTTATTTTGACCAGTCAAAAACTAACTGCTACTGTATATAAAGACAACTCAGAAAACTTTCTCCCATGTCAAATAGCTGCAGTGAATTTCTGATTTTTTAAGTAGCTCCACTTATTTTTACAAGCTATCTGTAAATTTATTAAGCTTTGACCACAATCCAACAAATGTCTCTGACCTGATGTATGTTCTTTACTCTTTTCCTTTGAAGAGTTCCAGATTATATGATGATCTAAAACTTCAGAGCACTGCAATGTTATCGCTGTATGATGTACTAGTTAAATCCCACTGCAAGAGGATCCAAAAATGTTAATCACACAAGCAACTCATGGAAAAACCCTGAGTGAAGAAAAAGTTGTCCACATAAATAAGACTGCTTTGTGCAACTACCTTTGCGCATAGCATTCACAAGGGCACAGCCGCAGCGCAATCAACTGCAAAAAAGTGTTTTTTATGATACCTAGCGCATTCTCAGTCTTGGCCTAAATTTTAAAGATCACATATACATATGTACATGAGATGTGCATGTATATCTGTATCACATACACAGAAACAGCCTTCTGCATCTTCCACAAACAGCCAAAGGAAAATCTTACGCATTATTCTATAAAAAAATTAAAATACTACAGAAATGCCTACCATCAGGACTTAACTCTGAGCCACCATATAACACCATCTGAATGATGTATCTCAGAATATTTCAGAGCAACCAAATACGGATTTCTACCAATGTTGTACACATTCTTTCTTGCACATGATTTTCTTGACTGAACCATACCAAGTCCAGGATCACTTTTCAGATAAAAATTCAGTAACTATGGAGTACAAGAACCTTGTTAATTTCCCTAACATTACTGACCAAGGGTTCTCCAATATTGGTGGACTCTGAAAAAACCCTTTTTGCATATCTACCAGGGTTATAACTGATTTATCAACTTGGCATTTATAGCTTGTTTGTATTTCATGTGCATGTTTGGATCTTAGTATTTGCAATGGCCAGGGGTTACAAAAATGAATCTTATCCTCCTACTCCATTTAGGAACCCCTGAGGATTATACAGCCCTTATAGAGCTGAGACCAGAGTAACACCATCCCTGCCCTTTTGAGATCCTGAAACCTTACTTCCTATGCTGCTGTTCTACCCAGTGGCAGAACACACACTTTCAATATAAAAAGTGCAAGCCCTGTCACCTCCAGGTAGGACTGGAAAAAGGCATAATCTGTTTAAAAACAGATCTTCAGTTGCAACCCTGGGCGTCTGACTGTCAAGATGATCTCTAAAGTAGAAAAATAGTCTAAAAATGTTTTAAAAAACCTGCTCTGTATATCCTTCACTGATGTATTGAATAATCTTACCTGAAGGCAGTCTTTGCAGTTCAGTAGAGCTACTGTCTACAATACCGTCAGTAGAATGTGGGAAGTTTTCCTTGATTTAATGAAGGTCAGCCCCATGAAATAAATAAGAAGTGGCTAGTGTCTCTAAGCAGAGAGATTCTACTCTAAGTCAAAGACAAAGGGATTCTATTTCATGCATTTAATAATTCTGTGCATTTCTATAACTTTATATATTTGAAGATTTATAGGTAGTTTCCCAAAATTGGAGACAAAACCAAGCCAATATAGTAGCTATAATAGCATTAAAGAGCAATAGATAAAAATATAAATACAGAGTTTAAAATGACTGAGTGATTTAAAATTCCTAGTTTAAGCAAACCAAATTTTTATACCTTCAGATAATTAATATGATGCACAGACCAGCAACATGAAAAAGAAATAATCCAAGGGGTCATTTACAGAGAAATTCAGTGGTGGCACCTCTATCTAACATTAGTAACTTTATGTAATCAATCAGTTCATTCTCTGCTTCACCCCCTTTGACCATAATCCAGTGGTAGCTTACAACTGAATCCCCAGATGTCATACCTTAAGGCCAGGATTCAGAATCTGTTGCTTGCTAAAATCCTGACAGGGAGCTATGACAATAAGTTTGCAAAGAAAAGACCATAATTCCAGGCAAGGTATTCAGTAAATCAAATCCAGATACAACATAGGTCACCTGATGATTCAGTGCCAAACTAGACATGATGTCATTCATGCAATTAACAACTTCATTATGTGTTTTTAAAATGAATAGCAAATGCAAGGTCCCCAATCTACTTTGGACCTTAGTGGATGTAGGATTCTTTGCTTCCCACTGTGGTTCCAAATCAGATTGACCATTCTTGTACCTGTTAATTGCATTATACAAGATTAATTGGCATTGGGAAAAGATGGGACTATTCCAGTAGCATACACAGGTTCAGAAAAGCCAATGGATTAGCAGCAGAGAGAAAACAGTTAAAGTCTCCTTTATTTCTCTCCCCCCCCATCCCCCCACACACATACATAAACCTCGCAGGCACAACAGATCGGACCATTCCATTACTATTTTTCAAAGTATACAACTGTGAATTGTGTGAGTGGTGTAAAGTCTAGCTTGGCTCATAATAAGCCAATTAATTATTGCTTTGAAACAAAGATCCATTTTGAGGGCTTCTCTATATGAGGCACTTATTATGCAATTACAATTCTGCGATCACAGTACACAACACAATTCTGCACACAACACCCTCCTCCTCCAGGGCCTCTCCCATACTTTTCAAGCATTTCTGCAGCTTTTTTTTAAGGTGAGAAAAGTGTAGTGTTATCTAACAATGGCAGAATCAAGTGCAATGAGAAGTTAGCATCTTCTTGCAAATCACTACACCACAGCACTCCCCTGTGGTTGTCTAATGGACTGTAGGGAAAACCAGAGAAAGAACGAAAAGCAAAACAAAACCAGAAAAAATGTGTAAAGGAACTGACTTTAATTATTCAAAAAATCTGGAGGCATAAGCCTCAGGAAACTGGTGAGTTAAAAGCTTCATGTAAAGAAGCTTTAAGTGTGAATTTGAACCCAAGTCTGCCAGATTTCAAACCCTTAAGCACCAGTCCGATACATCTTTAGATTGGATATTTTTCAACTATTCAAACTGGAAGGCTATCACAGAAGTCTTTGAAACTATTGCAGCATTTTAAATTTCAAAAGAAAAAAGCAACTAGATTGGCTTTAATTTTAAGTCTGTTATTTTAACACTTACAAATCTATAATTGTATCACATACAGAGGTTCTACCACAACTCACTTAAATACAATAATCAATTTGAAAAGGACCAACTTACATTCATTAATTTACATAAAAGGTATGATGATCTGTAAAGATACATTCTTCAGTAAAAAGTCAAGTATATGAATGAGATAAAATTGCATAAATACTTCTATCACCTTAATAGACCTATAGTATGGACACTGGCAAACTGTCTTCTAAGTTCTCAAGACATTAAAATGTTGCTCAGCAACAGATTTCTAGTGAGCAAATGTTACTCAGTTTATGTGATGTCTGACACAACTTAATTTTTAAACTTATGTCAGACATGTGCAACTATTTGCTACATAAAACCAAACATCTTTTTAATAATTTTTAAATGACTAAATATATCATAAGCTTGGGACCACTTTGCACGTTATGAGGTTTCAAATGCAAATAGCAAGCCACATAAAAGAACCAATAAAAACACAGCCAGCTTTGCTTCCTAGGGCAGGCACCTGTATTAATATACATAATTAAAAATGGACACTGGTTGTGTGAACACATTATATGGTTACATCCATATTTATAAACATGTACAGGTGGTCCTCTAATAGTTCATCTAATTCACTCATTACCATTTATGTTTTATTTTAGGAATGAATATTTAGCAAGGTAAATTGATCTCCCTGTTTGTTGTTCCTCTTGCTAAGTTTCTGAATAGCCAAACAGCTAAACATATTTTTCAGATCCACAACTTCCTTCTTATGTGTTTCTTGAAATTACATAATGTCTGCTTCTCTCTCCCTTTCTCGCAGTCTTTTTTAAAGAAACATTCTATTTCAAAGTAGTATAGCCACAGCAGGATTATGTTCCAGGATAACTCCTCTAAGAAATATACACTAGGCATATGCACAGGGAACTGAGCACATCCAGTGGACTGTTTGACTTTTCCTTTCATTTGTATAACCCACATCCCCAATCCTACATTGCAAGCTGCTTCCGAAAAGGTTCCCAAGTCCCAAAAACAGTTTATAATGCAGCATGGGAGACTGATGATCAGGAAACACAAACTCAAAGCCCTGCTGGGCACATCATGCAGTTCTTTTGAACCAGCCATAGTCAATGAAACCGAATTCATTCCTACGTGAATTCTACTTTTCTACCTGCCCATGTATCCATCTAATATACTAGTCTTTCACTTCCAGTGGGGCTCACATTCAACTTTCTAATAAGATCTAAGCTTACTTAGCTTCAGCAGTGCTGCAACTTCAGGTTCTCCCAAAACATTCACTGGACATCCCTCCACCCTTGCCAGCTCACTACTATTGAAACTCTGCCCCCCACAACTCTCCTTCCAAAATTATAGCTAAATTTCATCCATTTGAGGAATAGAGGGTCAGCCAAATGTTATCCAATTTTGAGGATTCTATGAAGAAATTATTCATAGGAGGTTTCAATAAATGGGACCTGTACATGCCTTTCCCTGACTTTCTTCCAATTTTGAGATATTATATAAAGTGCAAAAAATCATATTAAATGTATAAGACTAGAAGTGGGAGGCAAAGAAGGTCACAGGTTAACAAATGTTGCAAACTTGGTGGCATATACATTCATTCCTTTTGTCTCCCTACCAGCTCTGTCCAAACATGTTTTTCAGGGTTTTCGCAGTCAAAAAAGCTGGAAGATCTGTTTGACCACTGAAACAAAAAGTTGTGTAAGTCAGCAAAGGTTTGATTGTACCATAATTAACTCTTTTAAATAATGTCCCTCCAATCCTTGAATTCTGAATTGGCCATAAGGAGAAAATACTTTTCTGATATACTTGCTTCTATCTGCTCAGTGTCACCTACTGAGGGAGAGCAAACTGAGACTTAATCCAAGCAAGTTTGAAGTGAAATGTGTAGGGAAATTACTAATCTGGATAGTGGATTACACTTGGTCTTTTATGGGTTACGCTACCCTTGAAGGTCAAAATATAGAGTTTGGCAGTGTTCTTGGACTCAGTGCTGAGTAGATGCAGGTGGCAATGGTGACCAGGAGTACTTTCTACTAAATCAGGCTGATAAAACCAGTTGCAACTCTTATCTGAAGAGCAAGGAGCTTGCCTTGGTTATTCCTGCTCTGTTCACATCTAGCTGGACTACTGAAACACTTTCTATGGGGATGCTTTTAAATATGGTTTGGACCCTTCAGGTGGTGCAGAATACAGCCACCCAGGTAGCGGTGAGAAGTTGGTTCCCTGTGGATTCCTACACCCACCGAACTGAGTATACAGTATGTTTCCAAGGCCAAATCAGAATGTGCCTTTTAACCTTTAAAATGCTTCAGGCTGAAGCTACCTGAAGGATGACCTTCTCTTGTACCAGCCTGCTGCATTTTGAAATCATTAGCTGAGGTCCTCTTTGGTTGCCCAGTGCCAAGGATGATAAGGCAAGTGAGCAGAAGAAAAAGAACCTTCTCAGTGCTCCTGCACTTCTGGAGGGAGCTTCACTCTGGGGTTCCTCAGGTCCCTTCTTCCTGTAAGTTCTTAATCTATGGGGTTTTTATTAGTAACTTCAGTTTAATTTTTACCTGTTTTAATCATGTGTTTGATTTTATTGTATCTGTCTTTTCATTGGCATGCCACCTTGAGATAGTTTTACCCATAAAGGTGACCTAAAATAGTTTTACATAAACTAAAAATTAATGAATACAATAATGACTTTGACAGAGCAGTTGTTAAGCAAATACAGTCTGAGTGTTGTACACAGTGGCAACTTTTGAGAGAACAGCACAAAATCACTGCTACTGTTCTTTTAAAAAATCCTTTTTAGATGGTTACATTTTTCTAATCCACTATATAATTCTGAGCTGAATACGACTTTTTAAAATTATAGTATAATAATTTAGTATAGTATAATATGTACATACACAAATAACTGGCAGGAATTCACAGGTTTACCCACAAACCCATATTTTACTGAGATTTGCATTCTTTTCTGCTTACGTGGAGAATGACCTCATATGCCAACACAGCCTAAACATTAACTGGCATCTGCACAATCAGTAACATTTTCATGTAATGTGACAAGCTGTTGCTACCTAGAGGGCAAGATAAAGCTATCGACTCTCTTGATTTACTGCCACTTCTATCAATACTGAATTCACAGCAAGCCTTTCATTACTCAGTGTTTTCTATCCAAACACCTCCACAGGTTTTGCAGAAACCATTCTGCATCCAAAAAAATGTACCAGCAGGGATGCATAAAATACAAAATATGTCTGGGTCTATATTTTGACTATTTCTAAGAAATACGCTTCAAGCAATTAAAGTGACAAATAGAAAAGGAGGGGCAGGGGGGAAAAACAGTATGCTATTTAAATCCAATATTTCATGCCCTAGTGATTTTACAGGCTTTCTTCTTCAAATCATCCCTCAGTTTTCCTGCATTTTCTCATTTTTCCAAAGGAAATTAACTAAAAGTATAACAAGACAGATGTGCTGTAAATAACAGTGAATAGCATTATAGACCATAGACGCCCATGCCTGCCCCAATCTCTTTCTTTAGGCAAGCTGTATACCATGATTAGAAACAGCATAGCAATGTCAGAAAGGGAATGTTCCTAGAAAATATTCCAGAGGCAGAATGTTTGGATGTAATGTACACGCCACATAACCACAATGGTGATCTAAAACCAATGATCTGTAGATGTCTTTCTGTCAACAGTAAGGAACTTACCACCACATATACCATCCTCCATTTTACTAGTCCAATTGTGTTCTTGGATTAAGCATAATGGCAGTAACACCCAATGATCATGTTGCTACTTCCCACATCAGTGCTAGCTGCCCACAAGTAGAAATGTAGCATTGGCTTAAGAACTAACCACATAACTGTGCAACCAAAATGCTGAAGCATTTGAATGCCTTGCTACTCAAGTGGACCATGTGGGATTGTTTCCTGGCTTGCTACAGGGTTGACTGCAGGGAAGAATGGGGGCTCCAAGTAGGACTTCCATTCTTTCATTTGGCTACATCAGTCAATTGTGCTGATACAGGGCAGAGATAAGAAGGAATAGAAAAGGCTCTATCTGAACATGCAGAGTCAAGAAGGAATGAGCCATGCCTCTCCATCACAGAGAATGAGCCATGCCTCTCCATCAAGAGAAAGACACTGCCAGCTCTTTGTCTTTCATCAAATCTGTTGAAAGTTGGTGATAGATAGGTCTTGGTGCAGGTTTAGGGTTTTATAAATCTGCTAGCTTCAAAGCTCAATTAAAATTCCATGTTCAATTAAGATTTTACCAAAAAATCCTAAATCCTGTTACGGGAATATAAATGATGAAGAGTGGTTGATGTTTATTTAGTATCATGTTCCATATATTCCTTTTAAAGAAGGAGTAGGAAAGAACTGAAAATGATAGTAGGTTGCATCCTATAGGAATGCCACCCATTTGGAGGGCACTGTTACCCACCACCAAATTCTGTCTAATTGCATTTAGCACAAGAATTTGAAAGTGTGTTGTCAGAGTGCCCCAGTGACTGTACTTACAAAGGTCCCATATTCAAGATCTATACCTTTTCTATACCTTCTCAATTGTGGGGAGCTTGCTATGTTCAGTCAAATGCTGTTATGAAGATCTCTTTGGGAGCTTCACAGTAACTATGCAAACTAACAGCAGCCAAGTATGCAGGAACAATGGAGCTGAGGCTTTCATTCCCCCCTCCAACATCCCAGCTTAACTGTTCACATGTTCCACACAAACAAAGGCAAAGAGCTTCATTCAAAAAGGTGCTCCACTATTAGACAAGACAAGACAATTCCATGTGCCCAACTGGGCCAATACATTATTGATGCATGAAGCAAGGGTTTTCTGTGGTTTTCTCCAGGAACAAATTAAACTAGTCAGTCAGCCCTTATGAGAACAGAAGCAAAGTCTCCTTTATAAACACACACATTTTTGTCAGTGGATATTGTTGAATTACTCATTCCAGCTAGTAAGAGAATGACGTTGCAACAAGATCTTCTTATGCATTGTCAGAAAATGCTTGTGGTTCCACCAGATGGTACTTTAATCTTCCTCATGACAAGAAACAGACAACAACTACCAGTCACAGGGAAGGCAGTTTAGGGTACAATCCCATGCACGCTCAGACAAGAAAAAAGGCTATAGCTACAGCTTCCAGCATACCCCAGCCAATGTGCTGGGAATTGTAAGCCTTTCTTTCTTTCTAAACATGCATAGGATTGTATGCTATACTGAATAAACTGCTGTATGAAATCCGGCATTTCATAGACTCAAGCATTGCAGGCTATTTTTACCTGGCAGACAAGAATAGAGTTCCCATGCAATCAAAGCCAGGGGCTATGAGAATCCGTTCATTTCACATGCAGAAATTGAGCTATCATCTTCATCATCGTGATCAGTCTTTTTAGAAAATGGACAACTAAAGCAACAGAGAAATCTCTTTTCCTCAGCTGCAGTGTCATAATTCAACCATGGAAAAGGAAATGGAAACTGAACTGGTAGACTACAGAAGCACTGACAACCTATATATATTGCATCAAGCTCCTCATCTGTCAAAATTAGGGCAACTCGGGGAATTAATTTCTGCTATAGTTCATTGTTTTATTGTAATCGGGCTTATTTTGATTCACTGTGTCCATTCATGTCCGTTCCATAGAATGCCTATTGTAGGCTGGCTTATAAACTGTATGTATTAAATAAAGTGGCGAGACCACCCACAGAACGAGATTACAGAACACCAGCTCCCCAAGTTAGCAAAGATAACAAGTGCTCAAAGCTTTCACCATCACACTGGAAACAGCTTGATGTTACTAGCAAGAGGAACATAAAGAACTTTAGCTAACATTACTAGTAAGGGTGTTACTCACTACTACACCCATACTGTGCAATAACTTTGTCCTAGTATATTATCAGACCTGACAAGGACTGTTTTTGCTTCTGGAGCTGGATCCTCACAAGACCACCAGCCCCTTTATTTGGTATGCTGTGATCTCTAAGGCTTCAATGACCAGGTGGCTGGCCAGCTTATACAAACAGGCCACAAAGAGGTGATGGACTTCAGAATCGATTCTGTGAATCATATTTATTTCACTTTAAAGCCATACTTAGAGTACAATTCCTGTCTATAGCTCAGAACATATGGGTTCCCATGGTCATCAATGCACAAGAAATCACTGCTTCATCTTTAAGAGTTGTTTTGGCAACAGGATGGGCTTTTCAGAAAGCATGCCAAAATAACCCTCCTTTGTGGAGAGCAGTGAACACATTTTGGAACTTGTTGTATTACAAATTAAAAGGGAAGCTTGATTTTAAAAAATCACATTCAACACAGTGCAGCTGGCTGGCGCGGATACTGGAAGAGGAAGGTGGAGACAAAAACGAAAGCATCAAAGGATAGGAAGCAAGGCCAAGCTTACACTCCAGAGCTCAAGCAAACAATAAAAGTATTCATAAGGAAAACTTTGCTTTAATTTGAAAGTGCTCAGAAAAGCAGGGCTGTCCCTGTTGTGGGCACGTTAAGGATCATTTTAGAAAATACATGCATTTACAAAGCTGCTAGGCAAACTCTTTCTTTGGTAATGCAATAGATCAATCAGACATAACCACTTCCTTTCCAAAACAGCTTCAAGTTAGCTCAGCTCAAGTCAAACTGCTCAAGATGGAGGGAAGCATCTAGGCTGCATGTTCAAAAGGCACTCTTGGATGGCTGTCTTAAGAGCAGATGAAAGCACCCTGTGATTCCTGACTGCCACAGAAAGATAGATGTATACTAGTAAAGTGATGTATTTGTTGTTATATTCTGTTTGGGGTCTTTAGAGTAAACCTAGCAAAATCCACAGCCAAAACCAGCTTAGCCACGGAACCTCCCAGCCTTCAGTTAAGACCAAAGGAAATTGAAGTTTAACATTTAACTATTATTGGGGAACTTTCTTTTCATCATGTATGAAATTTCCACCCTTTGCAATTATAGTTGACTTGCAAATACTTAACCAGGTTTCATCAGTGGTCTTTTTGGGGAATTCTGACTCCTGGGAGTTCAAAAATTTATAACCATAAACTATTTCCAAAGCCCTTATTGCAGTCTGCAGTACGCTTGATTCAGTACTATTTGTATGAAATGTAGTTCCATGCATTGGAGTACTTCAGAAGGAAAAGCTGTGCTAAGTCTTCCTCCTGCCTTACTTTAGTTTAGTATTTTAGCCCCATACATAGTTCCTGAGGCAATAAAACAAAAAACTACAAAAGCATAAGACTTGCATAATGTAAAAATGAAAAAATTACCATGAAGATAGAAAAAAGCAGATAAAAACAGCAGCTAAAAGGCCAGCCCAGCAGATCAAAAGCCCATCTGAACATTAAGGCTTTTATTTGCTGACCGTCACTCAGAAGGTCCTCTCCAATGTTGCATTATTACCGAAATGAACCCTTGCATTGAAAGTATCAGGGGCTGATAGATGCAGATGGGATTTCACTATCAAAGCTGCCGTCAGCCCCTGCTCCCCACATACTACTCGTGATCTGGATAGGCTGTTTCACCCTGCAAGCAGCCATAGATGTTATTTCTAAGTAGTCCGGAAGATACTTTTAGTGGCAAATGTATTGTCTGTTCTGGGTCTGTACTGTTTGTGGGGGGAGGGATTAACAGAATATTGGCCACATTATTTGTGCTGAAAACAAATGCCTGACAATGCAGTGAATGTGTGTTCAAAACCGCTTCTACCACACTTAAAATGTTACATCTGTCTTCACTGAAGGTTACACTTCTTTCAAGGCTACAGTTACAGAATCACCACAATTTAAATATTGCATCTGTCTTCACCCCAGCCGTTACATTCAATTGGAACCATATGTATCTAGCTAAAATATAAGATTTTAATAGTATTCTCAGATAATCAAGTAGCTTTTTACATAAGACAATACAAAGAAAGCAGTCAAATGAAGTATTATATAAGGAAACTTATTTGCATGTTTACTGAACAAGGTTGAAATAATTTTCTTTAGAAAAAAAGACAGCATGTCTCTTTACCTTGAAATTTGGATTAACCAAACTGTTGTCATGTAATTTAGGTTCCTAAGATTGCCTTGTTCTTTAGCTAACCTTAATGTAACTTAGTGCTTCATCTAGAAATTTAAGCTTTCTTTTATTTCAATAAAGCCTGTATTCTGAATTGTTTACTCTTTGGTTTCTTATAATAAAAGGTTACTTAAGCATAGTATCAATCCACTCTTCTGTTTTGTCTGTAATAGTCTGCCTACCCATGAAGCTTGATGCTTGCCCTAAGCTACTACAGAAAGTGGTTTAGTATTTCAGGAATAAAGATGAAAGGATTAGAAAGCCATAATAGCAACTTTGGAGACATATTTGCATACAAACTAGCTAATACAGTGGGTTCCACTAACAATCTGTGCTTGGTACTAGTCTACAGATGTTCTGTTGGAATGCACAGAGGCAGCTGACAAGATCTGTGTTACTGTGTGGTCTATTCTTTCAGTTCTCCAGCACAAAATAATGTTCCACCTACAATGTATGAAGATGCTGGGCTTACAATTCAGTTAATAACCCTCTAGTTAACACAGCCTTTCCAGCAATCCATTGTTTAGCAATATATAAACCAGTCTAGAAGGCCCCTCAGGCTTGGGTGCTCCATGATCCTGGCTTGGGACAAGCCATAGCTTACCATTTATTTCTGGTTTTCAAACCATATCTAGTTTTAGAGGCCAAGCCATGGATTCAGATGACACAGCAAACCTTGTCTACAGGGGTAATTAGGAAAATCCAAACAGCACATTTGGGGTGAGAAGTAAGCCATGGTGGCTTATTTCCTTCACTAGGATCATGTGAACTGGCTCACAGCCAACTTGAACATAAGCCATGGTGCGCCAGCTAAACCACATTACTCCCATGTGATTAAGCACTCTTTCTGCTTGCCAAAGCATATTTCCCCCTTAGTTCTCCAGTTCACTTTAGCATGTTCTGCAGTATTTTTTGCAACACAGCCCATCTTGTACCTTTGTCCCTGCTAGGATTGCTATTCCTTTTCAGAACTGCTTTTCCAATCACCATCTTTACCAAAAAAAATAGTCCTTCAGAAAAACACAAATAGGTTCGTTATTATTATTTAATGTTGTCAGAAGATGTGCAATTAGACACATTTGCCTGCCTGCTATTTACTCTCTTTGAACTATTGATCAATATTGCTACTATAAGTGATCTTACATGCCAATTTCATCCTCTCAGACACCCTGTAATGGTGAGCCAATTAACACTTACAGGGAGATTTGTTTTTAAAAAGTGTTCTTATTCAAGCCACAGGAAACATGGGTCAATGTGTTAATGAACTGTAGTTCAGCAAGTTCATATTGATGTCTAATTTTAAAATTCTTTTTTTCAATAAAAGCCATCCTGAAGTCATTCAATTTGACCAAGTTCACATGTTTACAGGTTGGTTAATAAGACACAGGAGCTTGTTAATCACCCTACATGTACCAGTTGCATGTTGGTGGGGGGTATTAGCATAATTACCTTCAGCAGCATGTTGTTACAAACAAAGCCAGGGTGGGTTCTTTCTGTGGTTAACAACCCACCCAGAACCCACAGGCTGTTTTGAGTTATGGTGAGGTAACCATGGGAACAAGCCACCCTGGCTGATTTACATGACACTATAAGCTGTGCAGACAAGCATAATTGTGCTAACTTCCTTGTGTGATAGTGGCCACAGTGTCAGTTTGCATGATCATGAAAGCCCACAGTGGCTTATTTAAGTCTTTTAATGGTATTCTTCTGGAATGTGTCTGGCTGGAAGAGGGCTATGAAGCATCATAGTTGGACTTGCCAAGGGAGATTCTTCTTCCACCCAATGGCTATCAGCCTATAAGAATCATTATGGGAAACTTCATGCTATTTAACAACCATGTGAAGCAGTCACCAGAGATCATCTGGTGGTTTGGGGTTTGGAGCCATAAGCATGCTAGTAACACCAAATTCTATGGCCCAGTTCACAAGATCACACAGTGGTTAAGAACCCACAATGTTATGTACCTGCTGATCACATGCCAGCTAAGCTGCACATCTACCCTTACCAGGCACAGTTTCTTGTGTCATCCAAACCTGGCAAGAATGGATTGTTCAGTTGGTTAGCAGACATCTAAAACTCTCATACGGCCCTCATAGAGGCTGGATGACACAACAAGCTGCAGCAGTGGGAACTTGGACTGCCAGTCTGACTTCCTTCAGAAATGAAACCCAGCATTCTCATAATACACAGTGGGCTTTGGGGATCAGACTCTCGGCTGATGCCAAAGTGTCTGTGAAGATCTTAAACTGATGGACTGAATGTGGGCTAAGCAGTTGAGGCTTAATTTAGACAAGAAAGGGGGACATACTAGAGAAACTTGCAGGTGCTCTTAGATTCTGCATTAGATTTGCTACTGGATGTCCCCCTGGTGGCTGTACTTTGTAATACATTTATTTGATTTCATATGCTGACCAGCTAAATCCTTTCCTGTAGAAAGCATATCTGGCCTCAGCAACACATGCCCTTATGACTTCCTATGAGATTAGTGAAATGTGGAGGTGACCTTGAAAACTGTTCAGAAACTGCAGTAGGTGCAAAATGCATTGAAGTATACTAGTTTTAGAGCATATTAAACTATCCTGCATCATCTGCACTAGCTCCCTATTCATTCCAGGACCAATCAAAGTGTCAGTATTACTGATAAAACCTCAAGATGGCTTGGGACCAAAATATCTGATTAACTACCTCCTCTGCATGAACCTGCCCATCAGTTATGGGTCCTGCTCTGTGTTCTGCTGCCAAGGGAAATGGTAATATACCCAGCTACACTCCAGTATTACCCCAAACTAGGCTCATCTGGCCTTTCTTTAATGGTTTCTAGGCAGGCACTCAAATTTCAAAAAGCTTTGAATATGTTTTCACTGTATGCCAACTTTTCTGATAGCTAATTTTATTCTGTTTTCATGGTGTCTTTACTAAGCTAATTTTAATTCTGTTAGGAATTTTTTTTATTGTTGTGAGCCCCTTTGGGAGCCTTTACGGGATCTGAAAAGCAGTACATGAAATGTTCCAGCAAAAAAATAAGTAAGTACATAAATAGGGAAACATGATGGCTTAAAGTGTTTTCTGCAATTGTTATGTTTCAAGGGAAAAATCAAATTTCAGCAGAAAAATTCACATTAAACTTATCTACATATATGATATAAAATTGGTGAATGAAGTATAAGAATGGCTGTAAAAGGATGCCAGAGAAGCACAGGTGCTACTCAGGGTAATCTGAAAGACTGTAGCAACCACATAACTGCATCAAATTTAAAAGGCCCAGTGTATGGAGAATATTGGGCTTGCTTCAGATTTCAGTTCAGTCACTGGATAGCCTTGGGCAAGCCATACTCTCTCCAGCATTGAAAGAATGAATAAGAACAAAAGGAATTAGCAACATGATAAATTAGATGACAGATTTGTTAAGATACTTGTACATAGGGCATTTGCTTAGCCACAAACAGCAAGGCAAAAATGGAGACCGGATGGTGTGAAAACTGGGAGTGTGGATGTGATAATCCATATGAAAACAGCCAGTAGCTGCTCTAAGCATCCTAGAGAGTTGGGGTATAAATGATTCCATGATACTACATAATTTCAATAATCATTTGTATGTTTCTATATATCTAAGGCATTGGAATATGTTCGAAGAATAGGTGGACACACACAAATGTTTTTGGCACGTATGAAAATTATCATATATCTACACTAGTGACTTGAAATGGTTTGAAAACTAAATCCTCTTCTCTAGGAAACCCTGGAACCATTGCTCAAGGAACATTCTTGGCAAACACCTATGGTGCATCTCAGCACACTCACCCATCTAAGTTTCTCCAAGAGCAGCCAGACTCCAATAAAAACAGTAGGTTTGTGCTACAGACAGAACATTTCCCATGCTAAATGTTACAAAGGAAAAAAACTTGTAAAGCAGAAAAACTGCATATTGGGACAGGAAACACTTTCTAGTACCAGCTATACATTCAAATTCTTAGGTAACGGTTTGGATCCAGACTTAAAATTGACCACTTGCATTGGCAGAAGAGAATTTCGCTAATTCCTACCTACTCCTTCCCAGAGCAGCCACTCCAGTCCCCTGAAAATGTGACACAGAGAAAATTCTGTGGAATGTGGTATGCCAAAAAAACAGGCAAAGGACCCATCTGTGGGCAGAGCTCTTCCTCTCCTGGATGGTAGATTCTGGATATAATCTAGTGTATTAAATTCTATTCATATTAGGTTCAGGATTTTTAAAACCCTATTTTTAGTTTTCGCATTGTTAGCTTGGCTTATGGTTTACTAAATATTCCATTTGCTTTAGCAGAAAATTATCTCCTATCTTTCACATCTGAAATTGGATGTTACCTACAAAAATGAATGCTACAGTTTAACTTTAGGGTTTACAGTCTTGTATATCCCAGAACTATATATATGTAGTGCCTTGACAACAAAATTTGCTGCCTATAAGAAACATTGTTCTAATGAAAGAAAATTTCCCTTCATGTTGTTTTGCTTGAATATATAATCAAAACATTTATAAAAACCACCTCCAATTTGGAATACTTAATTAGTGATAATAAACTTTAGACTATTTATTTAAAGGACTTTTAACTCACTTTTCAGGACCCACTGTCCTCATAAAAGGGCATACTCTCCGCAGCAGCTAATGTCTGCAAAAGCAGACTGAAATAACTGTGTTGTTGAGCTACTTTTTAAAGCCAGTATTTATTTTTGTGCATTTTATTTTTAGGCAGCCCCATTAGGCACATAGCTCCCTGGGCAGGTTACAGATAATAATGTGATGAAGAAGAGAAGACTCTGAGGGGATCTGCTGGCAACATATAGGTATGTGAGGGGGTGTCACATGGAGGTGGCTAGAGACCTGTTCTCCCCTGCAGAGGAGGGCAGGACATGCTCCAATGGAGCAATGCTCAGGGAACCAAGGTTCAATTTGGATGCCAGGAAGCACTGCCTGACAGTTAGGACTCCGAGGGTATGAAATGGGCTTCCATGGGAGGTGGTTGATAGGATAGACTAGACATGATAGGATAGACTAGACAAGGATAGGCTAGACATGCACATGGTAGACATTTCATGAGCAGAGCTGGGGGGTCAGACTAGATGGCCTAGGCTTCTGACACACGCTGTTTCTATGTTTCTAGTGATGAAGCCTTATGCCTCTCCCTTGAAGGGAACTCTAAAAGAGTGGGATCACCACAGACACTACAGGCACTACCTGTAGCCCTGCCAGGGACTACAAGACAAGGATTGCAAAGTATTCCCACCCTATAGGATGTATCAGATGCAAGGGTTTGTAATAAAACTATGATAAATTATGCACACCCTGAACAAGTTTTAGCTATTGCTCTCACGAAGATCCTCAATGGCAGAAGGATTACTTGTAGAGCAGATGTGCTAAGGTGGTAACAAAACAAATAACTTGGAAGTGTTAAAACCTTGCATACAAATACTCTGGTACAGAGAAGCTCACACTTAAGAAACAGATTTTGAGCCAGCCTAGACATGATGCTAAACACATCATAACAAACTGTATCAGTTTGCTGGCTGGGTTTGTTTCAACCCTCAGTGAGGGTGGGGGGAATGTGATTTTCATTGAGTTAGCACTGACCAGGGAGCTCCATTTTAACCCTTCCTTTCTCAGGCATGAATAACATAATTTTCCTCCAAGTAAATTCCTCCATGGGTGGTCTGATAAGGAAGGATTTGAGGCTGGTCTGCAGCTGTTGGAAGAGGTATTGCACCACTCCTCCTTATGCACTATGGTTTTCATGAAATCTACTTCCTTCCTGCATCACTGTTAACCATTCTTTAAACCCTGATGAGGTTTTTAATGCATTTAATTCCACTTCTAGTTTGGATCTTTATCTTGGCAAATACAGGTTTGCCAAATAATGAGAAAGTAGGCATGAGGAAGAGCACTGACATGGAAGAATCAACAGGAAAGCAAGAGATGGTGCAGTGCCAGCTCTCAGTTTTTGAAGGCTACTTGGCCAGACAAACTCTATGGACCTTATTCATCAGTAAGTCCACCTTCTCACTTCTATTATCCCCAGTGGCTATTTTCCCCATCTTCCTTCGCATCATTGCAACCACTTGTCTGCTTGACAGACAGAGAGCCAGTGAGCATCTAGGTAGTGGCATCTATTCCTTCTCCTGCCCCCCACTGCTGTTGCCTGGGACCATGCAAAAGGCAGGTGAACGAGCAGGTTGCAGTGGGGAAAGGTAGGAGCAACACATGGGGGTTCCTGATCAATGAGCTTCTACTAGGTTGCACAACCTTGGCAGGTGTGAGAGGGTATAAGTCTTTCCTTCCTCAGTAATTATTCTTTGCAAATTCAACTATGGGCTGATAATACTCAGCTGAGCTTAGTTCCTGCGGCAGAAACCAGCCAGGATGAGATGAGGTATCAATTAAATAGAGCCTGAAGGGCACTTATGGAGAATAAGAATGAGCAGCCCCCATTCACCATTATCATTGTGATAGGACACCATTCCACTCATTTCCCTCCTGGGTTTTCCCACCATTCCCTCCATCTTTTTCTTTATTACAGAAAATCCATCAAAGATGGAAGAGGGGTACAGTGCCTCTTGATAGTCAGCATTATGACTCCTCTGACCAGAAACACATGCACAACACTTGTGTAAAATTTCCATGTAGGGCAGTTATAATTGAAATCCCAATTTCCCACACATTCACCCTCATTTGTGCAATTCTAACTCCCAAGTTGCAATGGATAAATCAGTACAATGAACTGAGAGTTGAAGAAGCCTGTCAGCCTGATTCCAGGATATTGCAATTATATGGGCTTAGTTTGCTACATTGATAGTACAGAAAGTAGCTTATTGTTTTGTTACACTCATGTGATCAACCTAGAAAGCTAAGAGCCAGAAGTTGCAACCCTTGCTTAAATCAAGTGAATATCCACAGGAATAGTTGCCGAATAACCAAGGGATAGTGGTGACCTCCATATGAGAAACCCTGCTGGCCGCATGCCAAGTGTTAGTAAGGAACACAGAGATAAATTTCATATCCTCTCCCCAGTGCTATCTGCAATATATCTCAGCACCTTAACCCATGAATGTCAGGTATTCTACTAAAATCTATCATTATTCCACTTTAACCAAAAGCATATTATGTAAAGAAGCAGTATAAAAAGAAGAAATACACATCTAAGCATTTTATGATTCAGTAAAGAGGAAATGATCCTCCTTCATGGATCACTGCGTTGTCATGGTAAAGGGGCTTGCGTAGCTCAATGAAGCTATGAGCAATGCCATGCAGAGAGCTCTGACAAAACGTGATCCACTGGAGAAGGAAATGGCAACCCACTCCAGTCTCTTTGCCATGAAAACCCCATGGACAGTACCAAGAGGCAAAAAGATATGACACCGGAAGATAAGCCCCTCAGGTCAGAAGGTGTCCAATATGCTACTGGGGAAGAGCAGAGGACTAGTACTAGTAGTGCCAGAAAGAATGAAGGGACTGGGTCAAAGCCGAAAGGACACTCAGTTACAGATGTATCTGGTGGCGAAAGGAGAGTCCGATGCTGCAAAGATCTATACTCCATAGCAACCTGGAATGTAAGATCCATGAATCAGGGCAAGCTGGATGTGGTCAAACAAGAGATGACAAGACTGAACATTGACATCTTAGGAATCAGGGAACTAAAATGGACAGGAATGGGTGAATTTAATTCAGGTGACCATCAGGTAGACTACTGTGGGCAAGAATCCCTCAGAAGAAATGGAGCAAGCTGCCTTCATAGTCAACAAGAGTAGGAAAAGCAGTACTGGGATACAATCTCCAAAATGACAGAATGATCTCAGTTCAAATCCAAGAAAAACCATTCAACATCACAATAGTCCAAGTCTATGCCCCAGCCACTGATGCTGAAGAGGCTGATGTTGACCAGTTCTATGAAGGCCTACAACACCTTCTAGAATTAACACCAAAAAATGATGCCCTTATCATCATGGGGGATTGGAATGCTAAGTAGGAAGCCAAAAGATAATTGGAATAACAGGCAAGTTTGGCCTTGGAGTACAAAATGAAGCAGGGCCCAGGCTGGTAGAATTTTGTCAAGAGAATACGATGGTCATAGCAAACACTCTTTTCCAACAACCCAAGAGATGACTCTACACATGGACATCACCAGACGGTCAACACAGAAATTAGACTGACTATGTGCTCTGCAGCCGAAGATGGAGAAGCTCTATACAATCAGTAAAAACTAGACCAGGAGCTGACTGTGGCTCAGATCATGAGCTTCTGGTTGCAAAATTTAGGCTTAAATTGAAGAAAGTAGGGAAAAGCACTAGGCCACTCAGATATGACCTAAGTCATATCCCTGATGAATATACAGTAGAGGTGACAAATAGATTTAAGGAATTAGATCTGATAGACAGAGTGCCTGAAGAACTATGGACGGAGGTTCGCAACATTGTACAAGAGGCAGCAACTAAAACCATCCCAAAGAAAAAGAAATGCAAGAAAGCAAAACAGCTGTCTGAGGAAGCTTTACAAATAGCTGAGGAAAGAAGGGAAGCGAAAAGCCAGGGAGAAAGAGAAAGATACACCCAGTTGAATGCAGAATTCCACAGAACAACTAGAAGAGATAAAAATGCCTTCTTAAATGAACAGTGCAAAGAAATAGAAGAAAACAATAGAATAGGGAGGACCAGAGATCTCTTCAGGAAAATTGGAGATATGAAGGGAACATTTCATGCAAAGATGGGCATGATAAAGGACCAAAATGGCAGGAACCTAACAGAGGCAGAAGAGATTAAGAAGAGGAGGCAAGAGGGGTGGTCACTGACCTCGAGCCAAACATCCTGGAATGTGATGTCAAAAGAGCCTTAGGAAGTCTGAGCAACAACAAAGCTAGTAGAGGTGACAGTAATCCAGCTGAGCTATTCAAAATCTTAAAAGACGATGCAGTAAAAGTGCTACGCTCAATATGCCAGCAAATTTGGAAAACTTAGCCGTGGCCACAGGATTGGAAAAGGACAGTTTACATTCCGATCCCAAAGAAGGGCAATGCCAAAGAACGTTCAAACTACCGCACCATTGCACTCATTTCACATGCTAGCAAAGTTATGCTCAAAATCCTACAAGCTAGGCTCCAGCAGTATGTGGACCAAGAACTACCAGAAGTACAGGCAGGGTTTCGAAGAGGGAGAGGAACTAGAGATCAAATTGCCAACATATGCTGGATCATGGAGAAAGCTAGAGAATGCAGAAAAACATCTACTTCTGCTTCATTGACTATCCTAAGCCTTTGATTGTGTGGATCACAACCAATTGTGGCAAGTTCTTAAAGAGATGGGAGTACCAGACCATCTTCTTTGTCTCTTGAGAAACCTATATGCGAGTCAAGAAGCAACAGTGAGAACTGGACACGGAACCACTGATTGGTTCAACACTGGGAAAGGAGTTCGGCAAGGCTGTATACTGTCGCCCTGCCTATTTAACTTATATGCAGAGCACATCATGAGAAAGGTGGGGTTAGATGAATCACCAGTTGGCATTAAGATTGCTGGGAAAAATATCAACAACCTCAGATATGCAGATGATACCACTCTAATGGCAGAAAGTGAAGAGGAACTAAAGAGCCTCTTGATGTGGGTGAAGGAGGAGAGTGTAAAAGTTCACTTGAAACTCAACATTAAGAAAACTAAGATCATGGCATCCAGTCCTCTCACTCCCTGGCAAATAGATGGGGAAGAAATGGAGGTAGTGACAGATTTTATTTTCCTGGGCTCCAAGATCACCACAGATGGGGACTGCAGCCAAGAAATTAAAAGCTGCTTGCTCCTGGGGAGGAAAGCTATGGTAAATCTAGACAGCATACTAAAAAGCAGAGACATCACCCTGTCAACAAAAGTGTGTATAGTCAAGGCTATGGTTTTCCCAGTTGCAACGTATGGCTGTGAAAGCTGGACCATAAGGAAGGCTGAGTGCTGAAGGATTGAGGCCTTTGAATTGTGGTGCTGGGAGGAGACTCCTGCAAGTCTCTTGGACCGCAAGGCAATCAAACCGGTCAGTCCTAGAGGAGATCAACCCTGACTGCTCTTTAGAAGGCCAGATCCTGAAGATGAAACTCAAATACTTTCACCACCTAATGAGAAGGAAGGACTCCCTGGAGAAGAGCTTAATGCTGGGAACAATAGATGGCAAAAGAAGAAGGGGACAGCAGAGGATGAGGTGGCTAGATGGAGTCACTGAAACAACTGGTGTGAGCCTAAGTGGACTCCGGGGGATAGTGAAGGACAGGAAGGCCTGGAGGAATGTTGTCCATGGGGTCACGATGGGTCGGACACGACTTCGCGACTAATAATTCTGCAATCATGTTAATTCAGACATCATGTTGGTACAAATGAACATAGACATGAACTCTGGGCTAATACACATTCAACAACACTTTTAAACCGAAGACAACACATTCCAAATGGACATACTATAAAACAGACCTGCATGAGTTTATTAAGTACCAGAAGTAGCTAATGGATGATAATGAATAAATAATGCTATTACTTCAAGCAATTAAATGGTAATATAAGGCTCCCTAACTCCTTCCTTTCAGGTTCTCTGGGCCTAAGAACAAGTCAACATAAGAAATAAAATAATGTGCTTCAACTGCACCATTTTGAACCAAAGCTTAACCATCACATAAAGGAAATATTGTCCAACTCATTAAATGCTACCATCTCTTTTATAGTTTCATATATCAAGTTACAACTGTACTGACGCTTTATACATTGGCTGAGCTTGTTGTATTACAAATTACCATTCAGAAGTTTTAGAAGGACAGTTGGTGTTGACAGATGAACAGCAGGTTATGAAAGAGATTCACTTCATTCATGAGTGAGGGGAAATAATTCTAAACATTTTTAATCAATAGAGCTGATTTTGTTCTGGAATATTGGAACAGATGGTGTTTTCTAATTAGGTAGGACCCAGGTAATTTTTGGCACAGCTTTTATGGACTTCACCACTCCAGCCCAAAATTTATTAGTATTCAGGAAAGCCAGTACAACAGTGTCAGAACTGGGGTTGGAAGTCTCCACAAAATCTAGTTCTTCAGAGCCTCTCTCAAAATGCTTAGCCTTTGCAAAACCTGTACTATTTGGGTTTGTACAATGTAACAATTACCATGGTTTGCCTATTCAAAATGATAACTGGTGCACATCACAATGCCCTGTGAGTTAATTACCCATGATGGCTCAAGTGTAATGTGCAAACAGGCCCAATGTGAAGTTTGGATCTAGGTCACTACCTTCTCAAAGGCTCTCTTAAATGTGCATGAGCACTGTAGTCCAAACAAAAAATGGAATATACTTCTTCATAAACATGCTTAGGATGGTTTGCGTTAGTGTTATGAAACATCATTATTATTGCCCCATCTTTCTGGGGAAAAAATTAGTAAACAGCAAATGTAATCACTTCAGGTCAATTACATTGCTGCAACTGCTAAAATTCAAAATTCACAGCATATTTTCATTTTAAGGTAATCAGCATTGCTTTGGAATAGCTGCCATAAAACTGAACATTTGTTGTGGATGCAAAAGGAACCCTTCTTAGCAGCTGCTCCCTGGCTTTGGAACTTCCCACTGGGGGAGGCTAGATTGGCTCCCTCTCAGCTCCCTCCCTACTTTTATTCAAGCAGGCCTTTGGAATGAAAACTATTCTGTTGGGTTGGGTGCTGTATTTACTGTTGCTTTTAATGTATTATTGTTCAGTTATGCTATTTTAAATGCTGGCTTTGTTGCTAACCACACTGAATACTATTTCATAGTAAAATAGTGAGATAAAAATAAATTAAAATATATGGAAGCATTAATTTCTAAATTATACTGGCTAACAGGTTACCAATGAATGCTGATGTAAATACAGTATCATTAAGTGCTTCACACAAAACAGCAAAAATATGTGATCTTCTGCATCATGGAGATCTAATACAAAGACCCTAAAACCACAACAGAAAGACCGTTCAGTTTATTAATTCCCTTTGGAACAGTTTAGAAGTCATTGAGTTAACTCAAACTCCAAGTTTTACAGTTCCCAAGCAATCTAACTTTATCAAGTTTAAGATGAGTTGAATTACTCATTTATTATCAGCAAACTTGTCCCAATGTGTTTTTTTTTCTTTGCAAAGCAAAAATTAGACTGTTACCTTAAAACAGTTTGTTCCTTGCCAATGTAAATCTTATAACCAGAAGAAGGGGAAATAGTTCTTTGGTGCCTATTTTTCTTTTTACTCCAACATCCTCCTTCTATGTGAAACTAGCAAGGAAACACAGTCCTGGCTTCCTGTTTTAAAGGAACTGCATTAGTGTATAGACCCTTAGGCAGCAACTTAATGAAAAATGAAGATTTTATAAAAATGTTGGCAGTCTTACGAAATACGTGCCTGAAGTCCTTATGTGCCTGCATCTGTGTTCACACACATACGCCAAACTGGCTAACATTAAAAAGAATGTTTGACATGGTATGATTTTTTTAAAATTAACAATCATATGCATAATACATAGGCATGAGATACAACTGCATGCCCTGAAAATATTGATTCCTATAGTCCTCTATTATGCAGAATCTTGAGTGTTCACTGATGATGATGATTAAATTGAAAAGGAATAGATCCTTACTGCACATAAATTTAACTCCAGTAAAGAAAAATGTATCTTTTTAAAGTTTAAAAGAATGCATATTTTTAATACATCCAACAATGAGTATTGCCTGGGTGATTAGTTAATAGACTAAAATGTCATACAATCAGTTAAACATATGAAATGCAATCCAAAGATTGTAACCTGCTCAGGGAGTCCTGATGGCTAAAGAGGTGCGCTAAAAATCTAATGACTGAATGAACGAAAAAAAAAAAAGAATGACATATTTAAAAGAACAATCCAAAATGGAATATATAAGCAACTTGATAGCATTAATGATGAGCAAAACTGTAATCAAGAATTTCCTTTCCCTCCAAGCTTGGGTCTCAGTGGCTTCACAGACCCATGGAGGGCAGGGCAGTCCCTCTGCCTGGAAGCTGAGAAGCATCAAGTAGCTACTGGGGGTTTACCAAGGAATGTGAGCTGGAAAATGGGAGTTCTTGCTTCAGTCATTCCACACAGTATGTTAAGCAAGCAATGTTTTCTATATCTCTGTGTCCCACCTTTTATCCAATATTGTAAGTGAATAACATCAGCATGTTTTACATTTGCAAGGTTTAAGCCTTTTAATTTAGATTAAAATATTGTGATCTACTGTGAAAGAAATGAAGTGCCATATAAATACTAGGATTAATAAAAATGCTAGCATGCCAGGCACATTTTTTGTGCAATAAACTCTCTAATTCTAAAGACTAAGGTTGGGTTTTTACATGTTATTTGTGCTCATAGGATAATTTCTCTCCAAATTAATTCATTTAATGTAGGAGAATCAATTTATTTCAAATTTCTCAAAAGCTTAACTTTTTATGTCTTTATCCACTCCCTTCAATTGTTACTATTTACAAAGAATATCCTTATTTTCTAGGACTTGTCCTTGTAAACTACTGTCACTATTTTTGCTTCTTGGAAGTGCCTTTTAAAAATTTGGTTTTGATGTAATTAGCATTATTCCCTCTTTTGAGAAAAAGAAGTGGTCTAATGGATGCATCTTGCCTCTAAGGTACCCATAGTCTGGATGCACATGTACTAGTGCATAGCTTGCCATTTCACACACTGCAGACAATATTTTGAACTGCAGACAATTGTTGTTGTTAGTCGCAAAGTCATGTCCGACCCATCGCGACCCCATGGACAACATTCCTCCAGGCCTTCCTGTCCTCCACCATCCCCTGGAGTCCACTTAAGCTCACACCCCGACTGCTTCAGTGACTCCATCTAGCCACCTCATTCTCTGCCGTCCCCTTCTTCTTTTCCCGTCAATTGTTCCCAGCATTAGGCTCTTCTCCAGGGAGTCCATCCTTCTCATTAGGTGGCCAAAGTATTTGAGTTTCATCTTCAGGATCTGGCCTTCTAAAGAGCAGTCAGGGTTGATCTCCTCTAGGACTGACCGGCTTGATCGCCTTGCGGTCCAAGAGATTCGCAGAAGTCTTCATAACAATTACGTTTCACCAATTTTATTTTATTTTTTCCAATTTGCCTTCTTGTTGGCTTTTAAAATCTGTAGAGAACACGCTACCACAGAGTAAACCGACAAGGTAGGCAGTGAAGGGTTTTTGTAAATGTCTCTACTCCTCTGTGAAATGTTGGTGGCCATGAGTTGACCCAGTTCACACATCCCAGTAGTTAATTCACATGAACTGTTTCCAGTTAGCCTAAGTGACCTAGGAATGCTCAAAACAGCATTTATGGTTATTTTAAATCTTTGTCCTCAATTGGAAGTTGAATCAGAATCAATACAATTGCCAGAATGAAAACTGTGAGATGTTCTATAATATTCTGAATTGCTACTCCATGGTTCAGTTGGCAACAATCCAGGAAGCTTGATGAGGGACAATAGTTTTAAGAAGGGAATGGATTTGTTTTGGGACTACAAAGCAGGTAGTTTGAGCTACTTCTGCAGATATTTGAAAACGAAAGTATTAGCCAAATTTTGTGACCTTAATAAACTAACTTGTATATCTTCGTATCTGAATTTCTTAAACAAAACAAAACCTTCATTTTTACATAATGAAAGTGTCTTGACCGTCACTGCATGTTGGCAATAAGCAAAGAATAAAAGTAACCCCGATCAGCATTAGCTTACCCCAAGTACCTCTTAAAGTGCAGTATCTACACTAAAGTAGACCTATAAATTAGTCTACCACTGTCATTATTAAGTACTGCCACTTTGCACTGTTTCAAAATTTCAGCCTTTTACCATTATTTACTACCTACCATTTCCTTTCTACATAGTGGGGGCATAAAATACCCAAGGATCTATTGCTTTCCAAATAAATAAATAAATAATAAATAAATAAATAATGGCCCAAGCATAAGTGAAGAACTGAAACATAAAACATTCCATGGATTTTTCCAAACACAAGTATCTAGTAAAGCAGAGATAAGTACTCTGGGTGTCAATGGGCTAGCACAAATCATGGAATTTCATTTGGAAAACATTTCTCTCATCAAAAAGAGATTTTTTTTTTACAGTGACAGAAAAACATTATTTACCACCCACAAGTAATAGTTTGTATTAAGAATTGAGAGTTTGGCCTGAGGTTTTTACTTTCCTGATATTTCTAATATTTGGAGTTCAATGCACATATAACACAAATATGAGCTGTATTTGCATTTAATTGCATCAGGATACATTAGAAAATGGCTTGGGGTAGTTACCTTACTCCAAAACACATTTCTGTAAATCTTTTAGTGTTGTGGGATGCTGTTCATATTTTCAATTGTAATGCAAGAATAGCCAGAACCAAGTCATCTCAAAGCTTTTATTTAATGGCTTCCCCACATCTTTTCTTTAATGAAACAATAGTAAGATAAAGGTTGATGATAATTTATTCCCCCAAGCTAACTGCAAAATAAAATAAAATAAAATAAAATAAAACCAAACCAATACCTGGAAAAGCACCAGCTTGCCTAAGGACGTAGCTATGCTACAAGTGCAGTAAAATTCTAGATATCCAAAATGGTTCATTAGTATGGAAAAAATCCAAAATTAAGAAAATGGTAAAAGCTTTGCTAGAAACAACTGCTCAAGTTCTAGAGAATACAAATGTAAGCATTCTGAAATCTTAACTATCATGACCTCCTTCAGAGAACTCTGCTGGAAAATGCAGTTTTGAGAAGGTGTAGCTACTCAGGATTCTAATTTACTTGTTTTTGTTTCCTTGGGCTTCACTTATGCTGCACTGGGTCCAGGCTGCAATGAAACAGAATTCTACTGGTGCTCTTTAATGCAATGATGTTTGTAATTATGTTTTGTTACTTAGTATATCGGCATATGCATTAACTATGTACTCAGATTCAGTGTTTCAAAATATACTGAATGTGTGCATACTGAGATTTAGTTGTGTTTATATCACTACATGCTCACCAAAGTATAACTGTTTGCAAGACATACAACAATGCTCTAGATAAACTCTATAATTTGAATGTCCGGTGCTTTGTTAATGACTCAATGGGCAAAACAGTCAAATATATGATACTGACTCCCATTTAATATATTTTATTGACTTTTTGTAACCTTTGAGTTTAGTTTATATAGAAAAGCAGAGTATACATCTGTAAATCAATGACAACTTTAAAAGGTACTTTTAATCAGGATTTATGATTTTGTGGTGCAACACAATGAACACTTTAGGGATTTTAAACTTGAACACCTGTGGTAGCTTAGGGCCAAGTTATCTCAAATATCACTGTCTCCTATAAATATCTTATCTTAAATTTTCTTCAAAGTATTTGCTCCAAGTATACCACCAAATAAAACAATGTGGGTAATCACTAAAGAATGGCCTCTTTCAGTATGGCACATGAGGTACTGAACTATTTCAGTTTCAATTGTTTCAGTTGGCATCGTCTTTATAGCTTTTTGGTATATCCATTTTTTCAGTCATTCAGGCATTTTAGATAACTTCTAATGTGGGCCTCTCTGCTTAAAATCAATGTACCAATTGTGCTTTGGTATAAATGTTTATTGCTTTACATTGTATTTATTTTGTGGGATGCCCAAAACACTCATGGTATGGGGCTACAGTACAAATGGAGTAGCTAAATAAATCACGAAGAATACATGGCTTTTGAAATCACCCTCACCAAAGAGTAGATGACAATTAAGGGTAGAATCTTAGAATCACACCTAAAATGGAACGCATTCCACCAAAGACAATGAGATGTGCTTCCAAGCCAACATGCACAGGGTATCCTTGGAAGATTATGTAAGGTATTTTGCAGAGTCATTTGGAATAATGCAGATTCTTGCAACACATTGAACAAAATGCCTCCAGAGATCACTGAATAATACTGGGGCACTATTGCTGCTATTGAGACCATCTGCTTAATACCCAATTACTAAAAGCAAAAGTAATGGATTTTCTTGCCTTCCAAGCAAATGCTTGTTAGCCTTGTTTTCTAGGCAGCATCCAAATTTTATAACCATGTATTTTGACTATAATAGTCATTCAAAAGCCAATGTGTTTCACTGTGTGTAAACTTTCCAATCAGGGCTGCACCTTTTTTTATTAACCTGCCCTTTAAAATATACTTTTTATCAGGTTCTAATGTCCAACGCAATTTAATCAGAAACACATGCCTCATAAATATCATCTGTCATGTTCCATTAGTTTCATGCAGAAAAAGTACAAGTCAATAAACAAAGGTTGTGCCATAAATCTGCCTTGAACACATTATACCACAAATAAGAAAATAAAAACATATGTGTCCTTTGACCTAAAACATCTTTAAAAATGGGAACTCTAGGTATTGTTTTATACCTTCAGAAATGTTTTAAATGTTCACAATTAATTGCATACCTAAGCAATTTCAATTTACATAATGTTGATACGTAGATGGTGATTAAACAAGAGCTATGCCTGCAAGGCACCTGTTAAATCACATCACTGCTTCTTTGCCTGATACTGATAGCAAGAACTGCACAATGAGAGCCAGTTTCCTCCACCAGGCAACTGTTCTATAAAATACCCATATAACTTAAGAGAAACTGTTATGTACAGCAATTAAGAGAGAGATGGATGGAATTAACCATGTTGACTTGAAAACTGGATGGAATTTTCTGCAGCTGTGAATACATAAAAAAAGAACCTAACATCCGTATTAGACAGAAACACCTGATAGAGAAGATTCAGATTATCCTACTTTTGTATAAACTGTGGTGATAGCGACACGCCTCCCCACTCAACAAATTCTATGGACAGAATTTTTAGCCAAGTTTACATCAAAACAAATTGGCTGGATGAAGATATGCCAATATCCAAATCTGGTATTTCCTAATGAACTCTGGTAGGATCTCATGTGACAGCGCAAAACTGAACTATCAAAGAGAGCCTTCAAATTAAGAAATTTTCACTGAAGCCACAGAAACACTTATTCCCTTTCTTTGATGATATGTATTTAATTTCTAGACTCCCGGCATAATGGCTGTCAAGTCACATTCACAATATCGCTGCAATCTGCTAGAAGACCAACAACTGAACACTGGATGTTGAAAGCATCTATAAAGCACATAACATAATCACAAAGGCCAGGGAAAATAACCCTAAAAATGTTTTTTTAATCAATTTAGCTATTACCTCTCAATAGTTATATTCCATGTATACAGTCATGTGCCTTGTAGCTTCTGCAAACTCTTATGGGCTCCATTCATAGTTGTCCCTCTGTTTTGGTGTACAACCACTTTTTTTCACTCCACCACATTATGGATCCATTTCTCCTTTTCACCAATCAGGCCAGTTTTCCCTTTTGAATGAACCTGTCAACTTCTATCTTCCCCCAGGTATTCTGTACATCCTTTTTGCTTTTCTTTACACTTCCTTCTTGTTTAATCAAGTTATCGCTAGTTTTTACATCACAGGAAATAAGAAAGCCAGACAGTGGGTACATGCAGTACTGAAAATCTTCAAGGCTGATTTTCTTTTCTTTAATAAAACCACATTATTATGCCAGGAAAACAAAACAAAACACTTCCCTAGAGACCATAATGTAGAATCACATCTAAAAGGAAAGCTTTCAAATATTTGATTCACTTAGTAGTCAACAGAGCAAGCTCAGAAGAACAAAATTTTTTGGAATGTCTTAAAAATGTGTGACTAACTCAGCTTCTAAAGAGGTTATTTGCAAGTTAACTTTCTGGTCTTCCCACAGAAAGAAAACAAAGGAGTAAATTGCAGGCTGTAATCTTAGTGGCATGCTAAAAAAAAGTAATCGTAGCAATCACTGAGCAATCACGAATGCAACAGCATCTTTACAATTCAGAAGAATTAGGAAAAAAACCACTGATAATCTTTTCCATCCATTTACTAAACAACTGTCACTTAATGCCCAATTTTCACTCCTCTAATCGGCCCTAATCTGTTCCCATGTAGATAGTAGGGTGGTCAACTACACAAAGACCTGGATTATCTTGCAACCCCCTCCCCCAATAACATTGTGATTTACAGAACAATAACCATAACCACAACAAGCAAGCAAATCCTGTGAGAGGGACAAGAGGAAATAACTGACAACTGGCTTAACTGGGTTGTGAGGATCTGGATTGTTTGATACAGGTTCACCTGTAACGTAGGTGATTATAGCTAGAATTTCCAACCAATGGATTTGCCACGGAAAACAGCATTCCCATGATAAGTTTCCCAATCTTCCCAGCTGTGAGGTCAATGAGTATTGGCCATGTGATGCAGCATCATGATTTGGTTTTTTAGGAAGCCACCATGCCATCAACAGGCAATGATCTGGAATGGAGCAAGTCGGTTATGAAATGCAGTCATGTGAACACTTACTGTCTAAAACACTTTCTTTTCACAGCACAATTGTAGAAAAGGTATGACAAAACTGAAGGTGCCAGTGATGTCACTGTCATGGTCCATATAGGTGTCTCACTGAGGTCAACAGCAATGTCTCTCTTTATTCCAACATGAGCAAACTAAAGCCACATTTAGTGCCTCTGTTCCCTAGTCTAGGTTGGCTGGAAGTTTCATAAGTCCCAGAGCAAATTTCTCCCCTTTGAAGACAATACTAAGAACATCCTTTGATTTAAAATTAAAGCAACCTCAGCAACACTTGACATATGTGCACATCCTACTACATGCAATTTTCCTCAGAAAATACTGGGAAAACCAATTCTTGTTTTCTTCTTCATACTCCACAGAAACCACAAACTCATCTGCCTGGCACATATATGGGGACACAAGGCAAGTCAAGGTTCCATTTAAAAGGACAAAGAAGTAGGGTCGTCTATTTTACCAGAAGCTAATGAACCAGAAGCACTATTCAAACATGATTCTAATATCATTTTGTTTCTCCTTGGGGTTACTCACCAACAGGGGAAAGTTCCAGGAAAGAGCAAATTCTATCAGGGACTCACCAGTGCCTAGCCCTCAGTGTGGGAGTCAGATTAAATTAAACCCAGCTGCTGAAGCAAAGGATGGTGAAAGAGACCAAATCTCAAAGAGAATAATGCCTTAAAAATACAAAATTTATTCCTAGTCTTATACTTGTACGACATTTGCTCATTTTCAAAGAAATTGTACTTTCAAACCAAAGTCAAGGTGTTGTGTGAGTGTTTTTTTAATGTTAACAAAACATATCACCCTGATCTTTTGCCTTTAGCCTGATACCTCTGAAGTGTGCCACTCATCCCTCCCAGCAAAATATCCCATTTCATAAACCTGCTCTTAGATATCTGAAACGACACATCATTAAGCACTTAGCTTTAGGCATCCAACATTCCAAAGAATTACAATTTAAATGTATTATAAAGAAACCTGGACCATGTTAAGCATGAAGTACTTAAGAGCACATCCATCTAGAAAACTGATTCATTTCTTATTTGGCAGTAATGTCACTGTCAGTCTACAGGAAAGAAAAGTATATTTGCCTCAAACCCCCCCCCCATATATATATATATATATATATGTCTTTTACTTTAAGGCACCAAAAGCAAAATAGGTTCTCATGGCTGATATGATTCAATTTCATTTCTATGAATGACTTTTAACTGTTGTTGATTCTTTTACTCAAGGATTGGCAGTTTTAGTTACTAAGCTACTTCACCAGAATAAATCATGGACTAGCAGTGAATTGCTGGCAGACACTAGCAATAAAATTTAGGTCTTATACTACCTGACGGGAAGTTACTTGGCTTCAGAGCTGCAGCATATTCTCTTCTTCTTGTACATACACTCACTTGTAAAATTATTTGATTACAGAAAGATTATTATTTTATGAAAAATTAGGCATTGATTTACACACTGGATACTCTCTATCTTAGCCAGTATGTCTAACTTCTTCAGACATAGAAGGCAAGCAAAATACATCATCTACTATTATATATATTTCTACTAAGTATTAAAATACCAGGTCCCAAGAGTCACATTTCGTGTAGTTCAGCAACGTTCCAGAATAAACTAAGTCTTCAACCCCTTAAGAGCTTAAAATAACAGCAATTGAAATATGCATTAAAAAGTTAGTTTTACGGTATTTGCTGATGTCTTCTTAGGTCCATTTCCCCACAAAGTAAAATATGCAAATGCGTACAAGAATAAATTATTTTTCTTCTTAGTGCAAGACTCTTGCTATTATCTGCAAATCCTTAAGCATCAAGAATTCTTTTGAGTCTAGAAATCATTTGTCCAATCTTAGAAACAAATTTATAAATCAGATTTATTCCACTGCTGTGCTTTTTATTAGGAAATTGTGTAAAAACTATCAAAGAACAATTCAAGCATAGCAATACAAAAACTAATCAACATGAACCAGCAACATCAAACTATACCATATTTATGTTAATGTACCGATTGGCCAGATAGAGCTTGGCTCATTACTTTGCAATGGTTTGAATAAGCTCATGCGATTCTTACTTACACAAAACCACATGAAAATTGAAACGGCATAACTTGGATATATTTTGTACAGCAGCATTTTTCCCAGTAATCGTCAGTGATGAATAATCATTTAATAAAACACAAATTAAACCACAGAAGGCAGGGGAATCCTTCTGCCAGGTTAGCAGTGAAGCATGAGTTGTGTAAATAAGAAAAGCATTCACACATACTAGATGTCTTAAGAGTACAGAGACAGGGAAGAAAACCTGGCAGCTGGTCTTCAAAGATACTCTGAGGGAAGAATTGGAATGGAATTTAGATAAAATAGACTCTGGCTTTTCATATACCATACTTTGGGGAGAAGGGATTCCTGCTATTTTATTACATTAAAGAAAAATGTGCAGGCTTTACATTCAGTCAAATCTAATGCAATAAATACTTGTTTTACACAATTTGTGGCACACAATTTACATATATACCATTTGAGCTTTACAGATGGATATATAGATTTCTAACAGCACAAACAATAATTCTCACTGAAGCTTAGAACTCATTTTTATTCAGAAAGTTAATTCTTCACAAGAATGCTTTACTAATTTGGCTACTTTTACATGAAGATGCCTCTCTGTCCCTCACCAGATCTAACAAATGTCACATTAATTACCACAAGCTTGCAAAATCCACAATATCAAAAAGATGTGCTCCCATACACACAACAAATAATAGTAGATGAATCCCTCAGCATCTGGCTCATCTGAAGTCAAATGCCATCTCAAAACCAGAATTCAAAGAGTTGGCAGCAGCATTCCCAGCAGAAGTATGAGTAAAGAGCAGTGGAGTAAGTGAGCCAGAGATGGACATATTATTTAGTGGCTACAATAACCTCACCTGCCGCCGCCACCGCCACCCCAAATTCTCTGCTCCCTTTGAGCTTAGACACAATCTTCACAGTAGTTGTGTGTGTGGGGGGGAGGGGGGTTGATGAGTTCTCCCAACTGCAAGATACTGGTCCTGTTATAAAGCGAACTACCTTGGGGTAGCTGGTCTTGGATGGGCAATTAAGACCCATTCATTTTACAAAAGACTGTTCTGAAGATGAAACTGCTAGAGCTGGCTTGTTGTTATGGATCAACACAGCTGCCTGCATTTTGGACTCCACCTGAGGCAGACTGCCATTATGAGTGCCTGCACTTCAAAACTGAGCACTGGAAGAGAATCAGTATGTTCCTCTTGGGACTGTAACACATCACATTTATAGTTCTGGGATTGCTTGCCTAAAAGCTCTCATGCAGGATCTCCATGCATGGAGAAAACTGGCATGTTGCTGGTGGGGTGGGATGGAAGGCTTAACAATCCAGGTTCAAAATTCACTTCTGAACTTTGCATGGACAACACATTTTTGACATCCACATTCCAGGAAGTCAAAGGAAGAAGGCTTTACATGTTTTTGAGGGGTACCATAACTGCTCTTGGGGCTAGTTTACATAGTCCATTTTGTTTATATAGAACATACTTTGCAAGAAATGCAGTGATACTGCTTCTGAATGGCAATACTTCAATGTGCTGCTGTGAACATAAAAGTCACAGAATTACCTGCTGTTGTCAAAGAAAGGTCCTACTAATAGCAGACACTTCTTCATGCAAACACATTTCAGAAAGCAAACTGGGAATGGCCAGTGAGAATCCAGCCTTATATGGGCATAGACAAATCTGTCAGTTTCACTTTCTCCTACATTCAATTTTTACAAGTCTCAAATTCTTTCCATCCCATTTATAAAGGTGTTTGTGAATTTTGGTAAGTTTGTATCAAGACACCAACCAAGTGAAATTCTCACCTGTGTATACTAGCCAATTCAATAGGGACACAGCTATTCTCAGCAGGAAGAAAAACATGTTGTGTCTGCCTGCCATACAGTTATTCAAGATGAGAAACCTGTTGGGAAAAACAGGTAGCAACCCTAATGCAGAAGCACAACCACGACTGAAATAACAGCAGTTCAAAGCCCAGCCCCGACATTTACCGGCTGAGCACACAACACTCTCTGGGTAGGTGGATGAATCTGTCAGTTTTGCATTTTCTTGTCACACTGTTGTAACAGGACGCATTTCAGGATTCTACTGTATATGTAGTATGTGTAATAACATATGTAATGTCTAAGAAAAAAGCTTTAAGCTGCCCATGCCTGTGTAAACAACAATTTGTAATTTCTGAATATACTTATAAGACCTTGAAAGACTACTTATTTCAACAATAGGCTCCCTGCCAAGCTATCACCCACAAAGTGGCAAGAGCTGTTTCTTCTAATTAATGAGGTTTTATATTTTTAAATAAAATCTTTTCTGAAGAATTTGTTGAGACCTTTACAAGCAAGTGTAAAAATGAATCTTTCTTTTAATGTGATTTCCTCTTCTTCTGGCCATTTCAAATGCAGGTAATGCAAAAGGAAGAAGAATTCTGCAGCATAGCCTTTCCTTAACCTGGCACCCTCAAGATGAACTAGCATGGCCATCAGTCAGGAATTTTGGTATTGTAGTTGAAAATATCTGGAGGGTATTAGTATGGGGGAAGGCTGCTCCAATAGGATGCAAGTGAAAAAAGTGATTAGACACACAAATACAACAATGAAAGGCCAAAAAAATTCTACAGTCAAATAATCCCATCTTTTTTCCCCACAAAACAGAAAACTATAAAGTGGGGGCACACATATCTTATAAGCTGGGCATCAACACACATCATAGGATCTCCTAAATAGGACCTTCTTTTCCAAAGACCTATTGGGTCTTCCAAATTATTTTGGTGGACTTGTTATAGATTTTTGCTGCCATGATTATGTACGTGTAACTCCTGGTATCCCAGTATTTACAGACACCCCAAGTAAAACAATGTGGTTTCCCGAGATCTGTCTGAAATCGTTTAGTCTGTTTCTCATCATGTAAACACATCCAACTCTTGTGATGAAATTCCAGGACACTCTGTCCCCCCAGCAGCATGTTTTTGTAAGCTACAACTAGATTTTTTACAGTTATGTATTTCCTTTTTGATTAAATGTTGCTGAATCTTGTTGATTACATCTGTAGCTTTTTTAAAAATTTTATAGATTTACAGAAGGAAATTGATAGCTACCTGCATCTCAGTCAGTTTCATACCCATAGTGTGTGTGAAAGTCAGGAAGTTCCTGTCTCATCTCAACAATGGAATTATTAGTCAGTCTTTATTTCTCAGTGCCATACCACATACAACACTATCCGTGTGGTTTGGCCCAGCATGCAATTGCTGCTGTTTTTATCCAAAGGTCTCAGTGCAGGGATAGACCATGATTTGTGGGCTTTAACCCTTTAACCTTTTGCCCCAGTTATGGTCACAATTCAGAATCTGAGCCCAACATGCCTGCTATTCACAAGGAATGAAAGGAAAATGTGCATTTATTTATTTACTTACTTGAACCCCACCTTTCATCCTGGAAAATTGCATGCAAGTAATCAGTGGGAGCTTTCATCCCACGGCAAGCAACAAGCGTGAGGTTGGAGCAATTCCAGCTGGGATCTGGTATGGCTAACAGTCATGGTGTAGTCACTGTAATCTGGAGACCCATGGCCCATGGTCTGCCCACCTTGAACTAAAAGGCTAATGTATCCATCACTGAGATACAATACAAAATGCTTTGCACCCTGCTCCTAAGTAAGTCTGCTCTATAGACATTCATTGCATCATACAACCGGAACAAAAATAAATTACAACCAAGGTCATAGTTTCTGTTGTTGGACAAAGCTGAGAATCCATATTAAGTGATGAAGGATACAATCCCTGTTCAGAGGTAACTTTACATGCTTGGTTAATTTTCCCACCTTCTAAATTCATCTCTTCTGTGGACTCGACTGAACAGTCCTTGGATTAAAGGCAAACAAGTCTACTGTGACACTGGATGTTTTTCAGTAACCAACTCTAGTGATGATACAAGAGGACTAACTTGTTTAATTCAAATGGCCTCACTCGCTGGTCAACCTTTTCAAGCTTCAAGTAGGAATGAGGGTAAGGAAAAAAGGAGAGAAGGCACAAATGAAAAGAGCTCAGTAGGTAAAATTCGGTAGGTGGAATTTTCAGTGAGAAAAAATGGGGAGGACAATTGCCACAACACATACCACACACAGTGGTCTGCCAAGCCAAAGCTACTCACAGAGTTCATAGCAGCAGCTAAAGATGTTATGTGAAATTTATTTACTCTGCATCCAAGCCCATAATAACTCCTTCTTGAAACAGCCCATTTCACCACCCTATAAGGAATGGACACAATTTTTGCTCTTACCAAATATGAAAATATTTAAACTGAACCTGAAATGCTCCAGCTTTAAAGAAACAGTATGCCACTTGATTCTAGAGTGTAGGCAAAACATTCAAAAGAGAAGCCACAGACAATAAAGTTGGTGTGCCTAAATTTGTGTTTTTGAAAGTAAATAGATCCAATAATAAATTTTAAAAGGACCATTCGGGCTAGTGCACAGATTCCTGGAACCAGTGGTTAAGAACCACTATAGAAGCTAAATGATCATCTGCTACTCAAAAAAAGAACTACAACTATTCCCAGCCAAGCTATTGAAAATCATTGTTACAACCAGTTCCAACTTACTGTAGGAATAACAAGGAACCAGAATTAGGTCTGATCTATTTTAGCTTTGCAGCTTCTGCTCAAGTTTCTTTTCACCTCCTATCCATCTCTCTTTTCAGTGCTATCAAGCAATCCATTATGCAGAACATTGCTATAGGATTTTTTAAGAAAACAGCATGGGATTTCTTTGAGATATCATACTTTGTTATGTTTTACTATATCACTTCAAAAACATCCATCACTTCTTAGAAACCCGATTATCAACTCTCACTAAACAGCTTTGTTTCCATCAAATAAACCTAAAATTGAATTTTTAGGACTCTTCAAGATGAGGGTTTTATCATGCAGTCACCCTGCCACATTCATGCTGGCCCAGTTTGCATAATCACATCATACTACGGCATATGCAAGACACCTTTTACCTAATTACCTGCCCAGATGTGGCTTGCCATTCAAATGCATGCAGCATGACTTGTTTGAGGGGGGAAAACAACCTTCAAATAACCTAACATAACCAGCAAATAACTAAACAAATTGTGTCCAGCCCACACTGGAGCTTAAACAAACCACCACGGCTTATTTAAGATGTGGTGATGGTGCAAACTGAGCCAAACTTTACAAAGTAGATTAATTTTCTCATCATTTTTTCTGTTATCATTCCACCCCAAAAAGAACCTGTTAAAGAGACAAAAGGGAAGAATGGGTGTAAGATGTATTTTTACTGGTAGCACTAGCAGCCCTGAAAGTCACTTAGAGGAAAAAATACCTTTTTCATTCCAAGAGGTATTTGAATGCAGAAAGGAGTAACTAGAATGGCCATGAGACTTGAGCAACTATGCAGGTCAAAACATTTCCGAAAGATAATGGTCTCCCTCTGCTGCAACAGAAACAACAAAGAGGCATGTGGCACCTTACAAGCTAACATATTTATTCTGGCAAGAGTTTACATGGATTATAGTGATACATCTGATGAAGCAAGTAATAGTTTCATGAACACTTAATGTAGCAATCAATGTGAGTTTTTAAAATACCACACCTTAAAGTAACATTTGTTTGTTGTTTTTACCCTATTAGAACAGTTGTTATTATCGTTAAATTTCTATACTGCCCAACAGCTGAAGCTCTCTGGACAGTTTACAACAGCACTTTAAAAATACGATATAAAATGCACTTTGTTAAAACTTCATGAAGATGCCTACGAAACCAAATTTTAAACCAAATTTAAAACAGATACAAAAACAGGCTTCATTGGAGGCTTTTTTGCTTAGAAAACAAGGAGGATAAAGTTATCAGTGACTACTAGTTATGATTTCACACTAAAGATCAGAGGCAACATGCCTCTTGATGGGCAGCTGCTGAGGAGCAATGATAGGAGAACGCTATTAGTGTTCTCCTTTTGAGTTTCCCATAAGCCTCAATTCCCATATAAGGATGCTACACAGATAAACCTTTGGGGCATTTGTTATGTTGTCATAACTAGTAGTCACTGATAACTGAAAAATGATGTCATTTTTCTTGCTGTCTTATTAGGCTTTTGTGGGGTTTTAAAACTGCAGTTTAAGATATATGAATCAAGGTAAGCTTGTCAAAAATGAGATGACAAGACTGAACATCGATATCTTGGGAATCAGGGAACTAAAATGGACAGGAATGGGTGAATTTAATTCAGATGACCATCAGGTATACTACTGCGGGCAAGAATCCCTCAGAAGAAATGGAGTAGCCTTCATAGTCAGTAAAAGAGTAGGAAAAGCAGTACTGGGATACAATCTCCAAAATGACAGAATGATCTCAGTTCGAATCCAAGGCAAACCATTCAACATCACAGTAGTCCAAGTCTATGCCCCTGCTACTGATGCTGAACAGGCTGAAGTCGACCGGTTCTATAAAGGCCTACAACAACTTCTAGAAATAACACCAAAAATGATGTCCTTAGACTAGAGACCACTTCAAGAAAATTGGAGATATGAAGGGAATGTTTCATGCAAAGATGGGCATGATAAAGGACCAAAATGGCAGGGACTTAACAGAGGCAGAAGAGATTAAGAAGAGGAGGCAAGATTACACAGAAGAACTATACAAGAAAGAGCTTAACATCCCTGATAACCACGAGGCGGTGGTCACTGACCTTGAGCCAGACTTCCTGGAATGTGAAGTCAAATGGGCCTTAGGAAGTTTGAGCACACCAACAAAGTTGGTGGAGGAGACAGTATTCCAGCTGAGCTATTCAAAATCCTAAAAGACAATGCAGTTAAAGTGCTACTCTCAATATGCCAGCAAATTTGGAAAACTCAACAGTGGTCACAGGATTGGAAAAGGTCAGTTTACATTCCAATTCCAAAGAAGGGCAATGCCAAAGAATGTTTGAACTATCGCACCATTGCATTCATTTCACATGCCAGCAAAGTTATGCTCAAAATCCTACAAGCTAGGCCCCAGCAGTATGTAGACCGAGAACTACCAGAAGTACAGGCAGGGTTTCAAAGAGGCAGAGGAACTAAAGATCAAATTGCCAACATATGCTGGATCATGGAGAAAGCTAGGGAGTTCCAGAAAAACATCTACCTCTGCTTCATTGACTATGCTAAAGCCTTTGATTGTGTGGATCACAACAAACTGTGGCAAATTCTTAAAGAAATGGGAGTACCAGACCATCTTATTTGTCTCTTGAGAAACGCGTATGTGGGTCAAGAAGCAACAGTGAGAACTGGATATGGAACCACTGATTGGTTCAAAATTGGGAAAGGAGTTTGACAAGGCTGTATATTGTCGCCCTGCCTATTTAACTTATATGTAGAGCACATCATGCAAAAGGAGGGACTAGATGAATCACAAGTTGGAATTAAGATTGCTGGGAAAAATATCAACAACCTCAGATATGCAGATGATACCACTCTAATGGCAGAAAGTAAAGAGAAATTAAAGAGGCTCTTGATGTGGGTGAAGGAGAAGAGTGCAAAAGTTGGCTTGAAACTCAACATTAAGAAAACTAAGATCATGGCATCCGGTCCTCTCACTTCCTGGCAAATAGATGGGGATGAAATGGAGGTAGTGACAGATTTTATTGTCCTGGGCTCCAAGATCACCGCAGATGGGGACTGCAACCAAGAAATTAAAAGATGCTTGCTCCTGGGGAGGAAAGCTATGGCAAATCTAGACAGCATACTAAAAAACAGAGACATTACCCTGCTGACAAAAGTGCATATAGTCAAGGCTATGGTTTTCTCAGTTGCAATGTATAGCTCTGAAAGCTGGACCATAAGGAAGGCTGAGCGCAAAAGGACTGAGGCCTTTGAACTGTGGTGCTGGGGAAGACTCCTGTGAGTCTCTTGGACTGCAAGGAGATCAAACCAGTCAGTCCTAGAGGAGATTAACCCTGACTGCTCTTAAGAAGGTCAGATCCTGAAGATGAAACTCAAATACTTTGGCCACCAGATGAGAAGGAAGGACTCCCTGGAGAAGAGCCTAATGCTGGGAACAATAGATGGCAAAAGAAGAAGGGGACGGCAGAGGATGAGGTGGCTGGATGGAGTCACTGAAGCAGTCGGAGTGAGCTTAAGTGGACTCCAGGGGATGGTGGAGGACAGGAAGGCCTGGAGGAATGTTGTCCATGGAGTTGCGATGGGTAGGGCACGACTTCACAACTAACAACAAAAGTGCACTTTGTTGACCTAATGTGTTATTCTTAATTAAATGTATACCATGGCCACCATGAGAGTTCTTTGAGATAGAAAGTGATAATATGATGTTAATAAAATATTAAGCACAGGGTTTGGCGATTTTTAGCATAAAACAGGAAGCAGCCACCTACAATTTCTACCAGTCCACATCTGGCGGGGGAGATACACATTGCTGCAGAAAATGAACAGCCAACTACAAACTACATCTGTGACACCCTCACAAAGCTTTGTCTTGTCAAATGGATTACCTATGCGTAAATGCAGATAGTATTCTTTCCACCTTCAGGGATGATACATCTTGGATTTGCATACTAGAACCATCCCACATTCACTTAAGATGGATATACCATCAAATCTCCTTCTAGCCAATCTGTGTTGCAAGACAATCTTGCTAAGTATTCATCAATCAGACTTCTACATTTATTGAACAAAAATAATACTAACTTGCTCACAAGATTAACGGAACGTAGGATAAAGATATTCACCACTTTGCAATTAGGAGTGGCATAAATTATTAATATAAAGAAAGGCAAAGAAAAACTCCTTAATCCATGTAACAAAGAGTTTGCATGATCATGTTTCTTTCTCAATTATTAAATATATTATGCATACAAAATGTATTTTATTTTCAAACGCCAACAATCCTACTAAGTTCCCATAGAAGACTGTGGTTCACTGGAGAAGGCAATCATCTCAGGGAAAGTCAAAGGGAGAAGAAGAAAACCAGATATGAGAAAGACTTCATAAAGGAAGCCACAGCCTTGAATTTACAAGAGCTGAGAAGGGCTATCATGGGTAGGGCATTCATTATTCTGCTCACCTTAAGTTGGAGAAGACTTGGTGGCACATATCAACAAACAGAAGACAAGTAGCAGTTTCATCTTCTCATTAAATGAAAGTGAATGTGAAAGAGATTCTCTTCCGATACCACATTTTAATAGTACAATCTGTGCATGTTTTGCAAGATGTTGTACTGTGATTACTTATTATAAACATCAATGGACACCTACAAGGAACATCCAGTTTAGATTATCTTGCAATGAGAAGATAAAGTTACCATGCTAAAATAATTAATGAACAAACATTAAAATGCCATGCAAAGAAATAAGAAAAAAAAAGTTACCACAGATGAGATACTTTACAACTCATGCATTTTATTACTCACCCTTCTGTTGAAAATATTCTCTGCCAGCTTTAGTGCATAATGTCTCCTGTGCCCTCTGGAGAATAGGGAGTCTCTCAAATATGCTAGGCCTTTTGGGAAAGAAATCTAGCAGGGGCACTGGCAGTTCTGGTGGGCTCTGCTGAGCTTCAACGCTGCTGCCCCCATTGCTGACAGTTATTTTAAAGGACATCTGGGAATTCAAGAAAGCTCGGCTGGAGTTAGAACAATTGACTTGGGGCAGCTCCTTCATTGGCATGACTTGGCATTTGTCAAGAACGTCAAAAAGTGCTGCACCGCTGCTGGACTTCGGATAATCTGCCACCTCATAGTGCATAGTGACATCCCTCTCACAGGAAGGGCCCTTTCAAATTTCCTACTTCAAGTGGTGCAAGAAATTCAGAATGTAGAAAGATGAAGTCTGTAAACAGATGAAAGGTTCATTACTCACTCGGAGTTATTGATTTAACTCAGGCTTGAAAACAGCTACTCACATTGTTGCCTATAATAACCAAGTTACCTCTAGGTGATTAGGAAGTAAAGGTTTGTAAACTAAAAGAGAGTTGGTTGGTTTCAGTCTTAGGCTATCCATGTACCACAAATTATTACCATGTGTTTAAGCAGGCCAACTCAAAACAGGTTTTTTTGGTGCTGTAGTAACTCTTGTGGACTTCCACAGTAGACATTAGTTCTGCTGCAGTAAAAAACAATTTGTCTTGTAAAACCTTAAGGACAACTCATTTATAGTTGAAATCAGCCTCTGTGAAATAGATCACCTGGTCAGATACAAACCTTTGTAAAGCCAACTTAATTCTATTTGCTAACTGAATCAAGTATTTTAAAATATGCTCTGTAACTCTAAAGAAGAGTTCTGTTTGGAAAATAGTCAACTGAGTTTTTTTACCAAATATTTTGGTATAATTTTTTCATTCAGTCCAGAGAAAATCTTCTTCATGGATGGCAGAAGCTTACCATGAACACTAAAAGATGTACCCACTTCAAATGCCAGTATATGTATTTTAATTATTTGATGATTTTGTATTTTATGCAGGATTTTATGATTGTAAGCCGCCCCGAGGCTCATGCAATGGGGCGACATATAAGTTGTTTAAATAAATAAATAAATAAATAAATAAATACCTGTCATGGTACCTCTCCCTCAAATGGTAGACTCAAATAAAGGAAACTCAAGAGACAAAACTTTTACAAAGTGGCCATGTCAGTCTATTGCAGCAAAAACAACAAGTGGCACTGATGAAGACAAACAATTTTATCTGTACAATAAACTATGGTGGAATCAAGCTCACTTTGTCTGATGTGGCATTTGAAGAAGTGGGCTACAGTCTACAAAGACTTAAACCAAAATAAAACTGCTAGGCTTGAAGTGCTACAAAGCACTTTGCTTTCAACAGATACACATATGCTGTTCCTAGCAAAGTGCCCCGAATATCCTGGCAATCTTCTGAAGGGCTCAGTTCTAAAGATAATGTAATCCTTTCACTCACACCCGCAACAGGGCATGGCTATTCAGTGTTTACACTGTAAAATGTATACAGCACAGGTGGCAGAACTGTACAAGACCGGGAAGAGCCTTTTAACATCCTATGCCCTTCCTGACATTTGAGCGATCGCACCCCAACATACATTCCAGTCAGGCACTTGAAACGATAAACAACTGCCAGCTCAAACATCCTAAGTATCAGTAAATAACGTCTAAGCTACATATTGGTTTGTACAAATATTCAACTATTGTCCAAAAAAATGTAAATCAGATACATTCTTGTAGAGAACAATAAATACCAGGGCAAAAGGCTGGGAAGTATTTTGCAACGCAAATCTTTGCGGCTAGCTGTTTGGAGGAAGTGGGAACTTGAGGGGAGTGTTTTTAGAGGATCAGCGTAACTTTCCGCTTACCAGTACAGCTGGCCTTTCTGAGGTAAGACCAGGGCAGATTCTAACGTTCTGCTGCAGCTATTTAAGAACAGCCATGCTGGATCGGCCCAAAAGTGCATCAAGTCCTGCACTCTTTTACTTGGGCTTTAAAAAGACCGAGCAGGCAGAACAACAACTTCATTTCCCAAATTGCTGATACAGCACGCTTTGAAAAGATGGAGAACACTTCAGACTCCCAAGATGCATGTCTTGCCTTTTAAGCTTACTCGGGGAATCTGGCACTGCTTAAAGAAGAGTTCTGCAGAAGACGAAAGCTTGCTTTAAAGACCAGGCAGCCTAATTATATGCAATTGATCTCACTTGCCGGAGACCTCGGACTAAATCACTTAAGTGTTGCGCCACACGCGGCTCTAGGAGTTTTTACTAACCCAATGCCTCCAAGAGGCAGGGAGCAAGGGTTCGCTCGTCCGGGAAAAGAACAATGTTTTCCGCCTTCGCATCTCTCCCGCATCAGCTGCAACCCAGACTAAGTGGAAAGCGCGCGCGCGCGCGCGGCTACTCGCACGCTCCCTGCAGGTGAGAAACCGCCGCCTCCCCAGGCCCTCCTCCACCCACCCCAGGGACTTGCCGACTACCGTCTGCTCCCGCTCCGGTACCTGCCAGCGTCTGTCCCGAGAGCCGATGCTCTCGCTGGCGCTTCTCCTGTGTACGTCTGCCAGAGCACCTTCCGCAGGCAACGACAGTTGCTTTTGCGAGTTCTCCGCTCCTCGCACTGGCTCGGCGTCCCAGCCGGGCGCCTACTCGAAGGCAGCCCCGGTCATTGCCCTTCCATAGAGCCGGCGGCTGAGCAAGCCCAGCCCAGCCCCTGAGCCAGATTGGGCAGCGAGAGGAGCCGCCGGGGACCCGCCCCCTCGCGCGGGGCTGGGCGGCGAGCGCGCGAGTGTCAGGGAGGGCACGCACGTGTGCGAAGTGGAGCACGCCGGCACGTGGCCGTGCAAACTGACGCCTTTGTGCGTTCTCCAGTTCACGCAGAAGCTTGTAAATTCGCTGACGCATCCCTCGGGGGGCATATCTGCATAGGGGAGAGAATTGCGTGAAGAGACATCTACCGAATAACCGCCCCCATCGGAATCTCTAGTCCCAAAACTTTGGTATACTCAGTGCTTTAGCACTTTCTTTCTACACAAGTAAATAAGTATTTGTATCAAACGCAGTTTGTTCATTGCTATTTCCAAGTACCTGCGTTTTGTTTTCTGGGAAAATCATCTCCCAGATAGCTTTTTCTCACTGCAGTGAAAATTGTGGCCACACACACAATCGTGTTGATATTTTGTCCTAAGAATCCCTTTTAAAACTCTAGAGGACTGCTTTTTCCATGTAGCACAACAGGGCTGAGTCTCTGGAATGGCTCACTACATTGAACAAAGATACTTTCTCTCAGGCATTATTCCTGAATACCAGAAATGAGTGCAATAGTGTTTTCTGAAACCTGCACCTACCCTAGCAGATGAGCTTGTAGCCCCCAGACTACTTTAGGCAGAGGCATGGTGTAGGGCAGTATTTAGTCCACCTACAAAAAGTGCATGTGTCAAAGTAGGTGAGTCAAAAGGGCAGAGATTTTTTGTCAGTTTTTTGTCAAACTCACATGGCTCATTATGAGTTTATTAAAAAGAGTAATACAGAGAAAGGAAACTGTGATACTTCTTTCAATAAATCATGAAATACTAATTTGTCCACAAATCTTATCTCTAAAAATAAGCTCTAGGGAAAAAAATCTGTTAATAGCAATGCTATACCTCAAATGTTTAAGCCCTATGAAAGTAGCAAAAGCATTTAGGATTTGAAATTGCAGCAATATTGTCCCTGTTGTTTAAGTTTAACACCATATCTAAATCAGTAATATCTATATCATTTTGGGGGGAAAGGGGGCTACATATATTGTAGTGTCATCTGTTCTTTCTTGAATAGCTATGTTAACTTTTTTCAAAAAAATCAAAAATAAGAATATCCTAGATGATCTGAAAATGGATAATATGGCCCTTTTCCAAATATAAAGCAGGGCGAGGTGGCATGGCAGCTTAATGATGCTGGAACTGTCGATCAGAAATGGTTGGCACTCCAGCAGTTTAAGCCCACTTTCATGGGACAGATTAAACTAACGTCATCTGCCACTAGCTCCTTCCTGCCTAGCAGTATCTGCAAGTAGATAAATAAGGACGACCACTCCTCAGTGGGAAACTTGTTGGCTTAGTTCCTGATGAAAACAAGCACTGGCCTTGGATCTACCTGGATGTGTTCAGTGGAGAATCGGTGGAGAAAAGGCCTGGATGAACTGACTTCAGCAAGAACGCCACTGGCCAACCAGTGCTAAACTAGTTTGCCCCCTGCGGTGCACCAGCACAGCAGCGGACTAGCAACTGCAGGCACCAAAACATTTACAATGTGTAAAACATTGTAGACTCCCTGGCAATATATGGCTTAAGTTAAATAAATCCAAATATAAAGGCTGAGCTTGCTTCCCATTTATTTAGAGAGGCAATATTGCAAGTACTTTGCCATTCTTTCGAGCATCATTTAACAGAATCAAGCAATCCACTAAACCAGGGTAGAGAACTTGTGGCCACGTTAGTGTTATACATTACAGTTCCTATCATCTCCAATGAGCCAAGGATTGTGGAAGTTGGAGCCCAACCATCCCAACTAAAGAACCAATCTACACCTGCCCTTCCCTTTCTGACAAAGTGATGCCATCTCAAAAGACAAGAGTGCAGAAGTCCTACCACAGGCTAGGTGCATGTGAAACCACGCATGAAGACACTTTTGCCAATACAATGCAAATGAAGCTCTCCCCAAAGCAGGGTGCATTTGTCTTAATTCAGCCACAGCTTGGTGTTGTCAGTGCAGAGAAAGTCATAGAACAAAAAGGAACCCAACCAAAACCAGCTATAGCTAGGATTGGCTATAAAGCATGTCTAGCCTAAATATACACATTCCCAAGGCCAGCCCAGTATGTTTTATGGTATGGGATTAATGACACAATGGCTTTTCCTTGTTTCATGAACAGAAGCCAGCTAGATTAGGAGCTGAATCTTGCTTGCTTGCTAGTTGCAAAGTCGCATCTGACCCATCACAACCCCATGGACAACATTCCTCCAGGCTCTCCTGCCCTCCACCATCCCCAGGAGTCCACTTAAGCACACACTGACTGCTTCGGTGACTCTATCTAGCCACCTCATTCTCTGCCCTCCCCTTCTTTTGCCTTCAATTGCTCCTGCATTAGGCTCTTCTCCAGTGAGTCCTCCCTTCTTATTAGGTGGCCAAAGTATTGAGTTTCATCTTCAGTATCTGGCCTTCTAAAGAGCAGTAGAGGTGATCTCCTCTAAGACCATGGGTCCTCAAACTATGGCCCGTGGGCCAGATCCTGCCCACTGTGGCAATTTATTCAGCCCTCCTTTTGATTATGCAAGCCCGGGGGCAGCCAGGCTGGGGGCGGTCCATCCTGCACTCACCACCACCGCCGCCTCACTGCGCCTGCTGCCACCACTCCCTTGCCTTATATGCTCTGCATATAAGTTAAATTGGCCCTGAATATAGGATGGTAGCCTCCACTGCAGCTGAGAGAGCAGACTAGCTTAGGAGAGCCAGGAGAGGGTTTGTGTGTGTCCTCTGACCAAAGGGAGGCAAGGGGCAATATCCAGTTTTGTTCAACCACACCAGGGCCCTCCACCACTAATGATTCACATGCAGCCCTCCTTGCCAGTTTCATTGCACAAGTGGGCCCAACTGCTTCCAACCAGGGCGAACTGGCACTTCTGCAAACTCTGAAAAAAATGAGCCTACTAGTTTTTGTAAGAGGGCAGGTCAACAGAGCTTCCTTTTGGGGTCCTTTCAGGGATAAGAGTTTCTGCATATTTTGGGTTGCCTCCCAGAAGTGCCAGATTGTCATTGCACTAGCAATGGGGTGGATTGTGCAATAGAATTGGTGGAAGGGGCTGCAAGTGGCTAGTTGCTGTTGGATACTGGCCAGGGAGTGCCACAGCAACTGCCCCATGAGGGAATTCCTGTGACAGCTACACTGTCACAGAAGGGAAGGGCTTACTGGCCCTGGAGCAGCAGAAAGCAGTTCTGTCTCGGCAGCAAGTGAGAAGAGATGGAGAATTGGTGGAGGGGGTAAGAGTACAAGGGGGGGGGGGGGGGCAACGTGGGTCAAAGTAGCATAATGCCTGGGGCCAGTTCTGCTGAGCAATACTGCTGAGCAAATCATTTTATGTAGTGCTCATGAGCACAGACATCATTACTCCAGTTCAGCCCAACAAAGAAACATTGGCATGTGAAGATGAGGCAAGATAGTGGTCAAGCCAAATATAGATGGGATAAATCAAATGCATATTGTGTGTTCAACAAACTCTTCATTACCTAATACTTGTCCTATATTAACTGATTTTTAATGTCACAAAACAAAACCAGTCTCAGAACGTAATCTTGTGTTTTTTTGTAAAAGGAGAATTTTAGTTCCATTCTATTTATTGGTTTTTGTAGTGGACAGACACTTCAAGAGAATTGCATCTGTTAACATTAAAATGGGCTATGAAACATGAGAAAACATTTAAAACTTGCAAGTATCTCATCTTCCCAGAAGAGATGGCTAGTCCAGATGTGTAAAAAGGTTGTTAATGTGTTGTATTGCGGTACTCTTTACATAGAATGGATACTTTGAGATTAAGCTTCTATTGTGCATTTGTACTGACTCAGTTGTCCAGACAACACTGTTTTCAATTTGTAGTTCTTCAGTGTTCCTGCACCCCTTCTTCCATCTTTGTTCATACTAGGAAAAAAATACACTAAGGAAGAAAAGCTGCACTGTACCTTTCAATTTTTTCTTCAGAAAATGCAAGCGTGTGTCAGAATAAGACTGTTATTTTTACCACAACAAAATGATTACCTCCTGGGAATAAAATTATTACTACATTTATTTCTCAACATTAGCCATATATTAAAAATATATAATGTATATGTGTACATAGTTGGGTGTGTGTATCCATATACAGTACGTGTAAAGAGAATGTTCATGCTGTTTTAGAAAAGCAGCAGCATTGGAAAAGCGGAATGTAAAGAGCAGAAGTGGCAATGAGGGATGTTGTCATTCCAATCCAAATTCTATCCCCTCAGGTATTTCTTCCCATGGGGTTCCAAGTTTAGTGCTTCTCGCGCATTATCTCAACAAGGCTTTAACTTTATGCATGCTTACAAAGAGTAAGATCCATAAATGAAGTGGTGTTTAATTATGAACAAATCACATCAATCACAACCAGTTCCTTCATCTTCCATATGGGGTAGGACAGTATTATTATTCTTGAATTATAGAGGGACCAAGGTTAAGATAATAGTGATTTACCTAAGACTGTTCAGTGAGTGCATGATTGGAACAGAGACTGGAACTGGGATTTCCTGGCTGCCAACTCACATTCTTAGACACTACACCATACTGAACCAATAGATTATGTAGGCTCAAGCCCAAAAATGTTCCAGTAAACAACATTAAATATTTGATTTACCGGCTGTCAATATTAAAATATCTACTTAACAAACATTGAGTACATCTCTCGCTCCACCCAAAGAATATCTTATAACTGGAAAATCTGTGCATTCCACCAGGCATTTCAACAAGCCCACCTATTTCTAAATGTTACATTACAGCTCTCAAAAATGCAGTAAAATTGAGAAGATACAAAGTTCTGAAACAGTTGCCAAAGATCTGAGAACTCCACTACCTAATTATATCCCTAGTTGCAAGACCCCTTCTAAAATTCTTTGTGCTTACAGAATAGGTATCTAGAGAGATTCTGTGAACCCTTAAACACTGCAACTTAAGTGTTATGCACTTAATTTTTCCAGAAGCAAATCAGTTTGCAGAACTTTGCAGGAACCTAGAAGCATGGTCCTAAAATTAGAATAAAAAATTCTTAGAACAACTGTTACAATTCCAATACATCATCACAAGATCTCCTGCTGTGAGCTAAGAGTTAGATTGGAACAAGCCCTAAATATCATGCTTTCCAAAATCTCTTCATGAGATTTTATCACGTGTCAGCCCTCCTTAAAGTAGAGTAATTGAAATGAATAGTATTTAAATTAGATAAACTTAGCAATCCAATGTTTTGAGCTACTGGATAGCTGCACTTATGGACAGCCATGCTGAAAAGAGATGACACACTCCAAAACACCCCAAAAGAAACAGGAAAAAAGAGAAATCACAGCCATTTACAAGCAAACTCTCTTCTGTGGTCTTTCTTTATCCTTTTGAGCTGCAATCCATACATGCCTACAATGGAGTAAATCTCATTAAAAAATCATTGGACCTTCTTCTGAGTAAGCATGTATAGGATTACACTGTAAATAGCAAAGTCAAATAGCTGCTGTTTTTCTAAACATTTTTAAATGGTCCTTAATTTTTTCAGTGAGAGCCATTTTAGGAATCTGGGCCATAAAGATTCACCTCATAATCTAAATGGCCCATACCAGAAGTTTTAATAGTGGCATTTCTTTTCAGCCAAGTGTAGCCAGTTCAGAAAGTTAATACATGAGCACTTTTACAACCCAGGTTGCTGCAAAATAACAAACCCCTTCATTCAAATGTAAATACACACTTTTCTCTCAACAGCAGTATTAATTTCCATGTCAAATAGTAATTTGTAAAGTAGCCCAGAAAACGGTGCAAATTGCCTAGCAGAAAACCACATAATGGGCACAGTATTAGCCATGGTCTAGTCCAGACTGGGCTGGCCCAAGGTATTTTGTTGCCTGAAGGGGAGCAGCCTTGTTCCAAGCCAAGGTGCATAGTATCCAAGGCCAGACAAGTTATTTTGGCACCTGAGTCAGAAAATCCCACATTATCTCTTCTTCCTAACTAACAGCAAAGGTACAATAACAATTTTCTACCCTTTTATGACACCCAAAGTCAGCTGCCTGGGGAAGCTGCTTGCCTCATTCTTACTGCACTCGTAGCAGTAAGGGTCAGTTCAGCCTCCGAAGAAATCACTATTCCGTATTGCCAAGCTGGAACTTTCAAAACAGGGATTAAGTGCCAAGAAGGGTTGCAATACATAGCTGATAGAATGCATTGGTTTTGGTACAATCACAAGTAGCGCAGGTCTTTTTTGATGTTACCATCAACCATGTCTGGGCCAGCTGAAAAATACAGGGTACAAGATAGCAGAAAGCATCCTTCCAGCTTTTGATGTGTTTCTGGGGCAACCCTTGATGATAAACAAATTGGCAACTTCTACTAGAGAAATTCCAGACAGAAAATGATCCTAAAATCATTCTACTTTTGTAATCTGCCCAGAGAACATCTGTTATTGGGTGGATTAAAAATATAATACATACAGCCTTAAGAATGTTTGAAGGCTTCTGCAGAGAAGAATATTCTATGATGAGAGGGTATTATGAGTAACGGGTTGTCACACTAAATTCACCTATTGTCATGTAAAACCTATATAAGTGGAGATGTGCACATACATGTGTGCACACACACAGACCAACCACTCCCAAGAGGCTCACTAACACAAGTGACTTTAAAAAAATGTTCTGCTGCTATCTCTCTGGAGTAGAAGCAGTGAAAATAGTTTTCTCCTGCATAGATTGTATGAAGTCAAACTGATACTTGTAGCTCGCATTGCTGTTTTGTGGTGTTCTTAATTTGTAGTCTATATTGTCCTAGCAGAGTGTGTGCAACAGTGGTTAAAGGGTAGAGTTACTGAATTCATACACCCCTTCCTTTAGCAGCGCTGCTAAAATGGTTAAGCACAAAGATTCCAGTCTCAGGTGAATGTACCTTCTTCACAGGTGAACTAACTGAGCTGGCTTCAACTTTCCAGGGTGTTATAGGCACAATTCCCTATTGGTAGGAAGAGGAAATGAGCACATGCCAAAACAAAAACAAAAAAAGGCAGAACACTTCCTTCTCTTCAAAGGAGAAGCATCCCTACTATATCACATGAGATTTACTCCCAAGTAGCATTCCTTCCTCTAGTACGGAAACAGCAGAGCTGGATACTGTTTCGGAGTATGCATGGAAGAGAACAGATGCAGGAGACAAAACAAGAATTGTATACTATTTTCAGCTTAAACACAAGAGCCCTCTGATACATCTGGGGTCACTGTTACCTGAGGGAGAAAAGAGAAAATTACTGAGGAGTGTTTGTTGTTATTTGTGATAAGTTGTCACTGACTAATGGTGACCTTGTGAATGAAAGCCCTCCAAAATGGCCTGTCCATGACAGCTCCATTAGTTCTTCCAAGTTCAAGGCTGTGGCTTCATTAATGCATTCAGTCCATCTCTTATTTGGTCTTCCTTTTCGTCTTCTGCCCTTGACTTTCCTTAACAAGATTGTCTTCAGTGAGTCTTCATGATGAGTCCAAAGTATGACACCCTCATTTTGTAATTTTTGCTTCTAGGCAAAGCTCTGGCTTGATTTATTTAGGACCCATTTGTTTGTTTTTTGTTTGGTCCAGGGTATTCACAAAGCTCTCCTCCAGCACAATGTTTTGAATGCATCAATTTTCTTCCTATCAGTTTTCTTCACTGTCCAGTTTTCACACCCATGCATTGGGATTGGAAATGGGATTGGTCTCCAGTTAAATCTCCTTACATTTGATGAACCTTCCTAGTTCTTTCACTGCTCCCCTTCCAAGTCTCAGTTGTCTTCACATTTCTTGGCTGCAGTCTCCCTTTGAACTGATGACTGAGCCAAGATATGTGAAATCTTTCCCAATTTTGATTTCTTCATTGTTGACAGTAGACTTCTATCATTCTTCTTTAGTCATCATTTTTGCTTCCAGACAGAGGGCTTGTAGGGCTACCAATCAGAAGGCACTGTACAGCTATCCATCTTTGCTTGCTCATCAAAGATTGGCAAGGAAAAAAGATAAAAATGATGGGAGGATTACAAATGAAAGATGATATATTCTGGACTTCATATAACATTACATAAATGAGGCAGTGTGATTGCACAGTAAAGTCTCATCTGGAAAGCACCCTCTGAGAGGGAGGCAGACAAGCAATGATAGAGAAGGTGACCATGGAGCTAAGATGTTCTAGTCTCTGGGGTGGCACCTGCTGGCTTTCCTATCAGTGAATGAGAAAGAGAAGTACTCACCAGAGGGAGGAAGGCAAGTGAGTTTGCCTTGGGACTCTCACTTGTTCTCACTTTTGCAGGGAGTGGGTGGGGGGAGGGGGGAGAGAGAGAACTGGAGGCAACTTCTATGTGGATGGATGTGTACATTGAATAGGTATGTATTGTGTATGTATAAATAGAGGGGGGTTTGTGCGATTAAGTGGGTGTTTATTGAGTGCAAATAGTTGTGAGAGCCCATTTGGGGAGGGGCCATGCACTCCGGCCACCCAAGCAAATTCTGATGGCAATAATGCATACCTTGATTCAAGAAGGTTCTTCAGCCTTGCAGTAGTTAGTAAGCCTAGATGCATTTGACTCAAGCATGGCTGATTAACCACAAAACAACTAGATATAGAAAATGTACTAGATGCCATTTATCATTTTGTCTTCAGTTTTGTCATCAGCTTAAGGTACTAAAAGTGAAGGGATACGTGTGTGCTCTCATACTTTGGTTCCTTTTGCTTCTCCTGGTGAATGGAGCAGAACTTGTCTCCAGAGAAATGCAGAGACTAAATACTAAAATACCAAAGGAGTGATGGCAAATTTCAGGTTGAAGCCTGGATGTACAGGTATTCCAATTGTTTCCATGTCTAATTAGGAGCATTATGCATTATTGTCTACAAACAGTTGCTATTTCAAGCACAATGGAATTGGAGAGTCCTTACAGAGCTGGCAACCTCAACCTTTCTTGGAATAATAACATATCACATTAGGGAGCACAGGCCTGAGACAATAGAAATGGCCACATTTCGCTATGGCTACACAATGTAACACAATTAGTGCCATAATAAGCTCCCAGGCCAGAATGGGCTTTCAGGCCATGGGCCATGTTGGGTAAGATTGAATTCAGGAAGAAAGACCTAGTATCCTGGTATATAAGAATGAATGCTGGAATTATTGGGGAACTGTATGTCAGGCTTTCCGCTTCAAATGATTAAGCAAAACAACTCTGCAAGAGGATGACCCATTGTGCTGAGACATCTAGACATTACCTCATCAATGGCAGTTTACAAACACAGCCAAAGACCCACAGAAAATAGGCATGGTCATGGTCACATAGCACAGAGGAACAATACTTATGGTCATCAAGAAGCAATCAAACATCCTTCCAACAATTAGTATAATTCTGGGAAACTCATATTTCCCATAGACACACTTAAAGAGAGAAATAGTATAAAGATCAAGGACTTGGGGGCGGGGAAGCCATGCACCCTGAACATAACAGGAACTGGGGGGATGCTTTGAGCTTAACTCAAGCAGAGGACAGCTCCTCATCCTTCTTACCCACCCAAGGGAATGACGTTGAGAGGCCGCCTTGCAAGACAGGTAATAGATTCCCTCCCTCCCTCTGTTAGCTTCTTTCTCTGTTAGGCAGGAAGTTCTTTATATCTGTAGAAATATAGAATAAGATTGGGATGCAACACAAGTATTTGCTGTCTGTACAACATTGGGCTAAATGCTTGTATCTACTCTATATCTTCTGCTGAATACATTTTCCTTTTCTTGTGTGTGTTTGTGTGAATGCAAAACCAGCAAAACATGTTAAACCCCAGCAAAGATCCCAAATCTTTAAGGCAATCTAGAAGGCAAACATCACCATTTGAGATGCATTGCTCCCTAAGATTACCTGGTGTAACAACAAATCCTTCCCTTCCAAGCAGAGTTGCTTTGGAGATGAACAGATTTCGAATGAAACAGCATACCAGAAGGTGCTGTGTTCCCATGGCACCCACCACTGCTACTTACCATATGAGAGAAGGGCTGAACCTAAGGTGATTGTTAGGGAAGGGACTTGCAATTCCTTGCCTGCTGGTTGAGGGAGACAAACTGAACTTGCTTCCTTAGCCAATATAATTCCACTCTACCCCAAATTTCCCTCAGCATAGTGACTTTTGTTCCTAGAGATATCCCTCAGGAGCTGGAAACATATGCAGCTGCTTTATTGGAGGCAGGCATGCAGGCAAAACACTTCAGTGCCTCTGCAGGTAAATGGTATCATTAGAGTGTGCAGTACCTCCCCTCCCCACTCCTAAAACCACACACAAACACTAAGAGTGCTGAGTTTGTGTGTGGGAAGCTATAATTAAAGCAACTGTTCATCTGCAGAACCATCCCTCCAAAATGTTCTTGGGCAGGAATGCCTACAAGCAGCAACTGTCTTCCTTTTACTGATTGCAGTAAGCTGCTCCAGGACCGTTTTTGCCAGATAAACAGAACAAATATGCTTAATTTACACATGGGCAAGTGGGAGTATAGTCACCTCCAGAAGTCTAAAGTTGACTAACAAAAATTCTTCCATGGAAATGTTGAATCCAATTACCAGCTAGTTGGTGAGGAAGTCTGTCTGTCGCACATTCCTCTCCCTCCCGGCAATGTTATGGCCCTAGTTTCTCAAACCTCCACAGTCTGAGAAACTAGGGCCTAGGCTGCATGCAGAAGGCACACTTCTCACCAAGGTCACAAACTTCTCTCCTGGCCAACAGGGCTCTTCCCGAGAAAAAGAACGTGGGACAGACATATTTACAAAGTATAGAACAGTGACCTCTGCTGGCAAACAAAAAATGTACTCGGGAATCTTCGTAGCTTGCCGCATAAGCCCTATGAATGTACTTTTTTTAGCCTCTTACTTTTCTTTATTGAAAGAGGTAGATAGGTTTTACACAGGGTGCTCCAACACAAGAGCCAGCCGCACTTCAAATTATTTTAAGGTTCATGTTTCCCCAGCTTATATAGTGAATTTAATTGACCAGAATGGTTGTGGAATTTCCCATACTACACTGGTAATTAAATCTTGAACAATTATGATGTGAGAGACGCCACTGGTATTTCTGTGTACAAATCATAGTATACCTCTCCAGTGATCTCCTGGACAATAAAAAATGGGCAATAAATTTGGACAATAAAAAACTGTTGTTCAATTAACCATTTGAACTGTTTAATTTGCTTTTGCAGAAAGAACACTTAATATGTATTATTAAAGTCTGTTCATGTGGCAGTAAGTTTCATTAAGCTACAATTATTACTTCACATCCCTACTACTCTAAAATGTCATATTCCTTTCTTTTTATCACATGCTTCTTTGTCATATGGAGAGTAGAATTTAGGAATTTGTTGCTATAAATGAAATGAGAGAAAACAGTAAGGTAACGCCAGCCCAAATGGCAAAAACACAGTCAAACAAACCAGGGATCAGGAATCCAAGGAAGCAATACAAACAAGAGCAGGTACCTGAGGGCTGGCACAGGAGTAAGAGCAATCAGGGACCAGGAAACCAGGCAAGGTTCAGGAACAGGAGCAAAGTCCAAGAGTTCAGGTCATAATAGGCAAGAAACACTACAGAAAGTATGAAAACCTTTGTTGACAAAGCAGCTTATGGAAGAAAGAGCCAGTTCTTATACAACTGTTACCACAGGAGTCCCAGGTGGTTCTCAAGAAGGCCCTGGAAGCTGCAGTAGATTGTGGGAGTAAGCCTGCAACTACCAGAGGGTGGCTGTGTTGGTTCTTGACCAGCAGATGGAACACTGAGGCTGCCTTGGATCCTGACACATCCCAACCATCTAGACTAGGGGTCCTCAAACTTTTTAAACAGGGGGCCAGTTGAAAGGTGCTGGCGATGGGCGCGGGCCGCCAAGGCAGTGTGGGTGGGGGGGCACAGGCTGGGCCAGGGCACGCATGTGTGTGCATGTGTTGCAAGCCAGAAGCTTGCTCTCAAGGAGATGCTTTTCTCCGAGCGAGTCCAAAACTACATCCACACAAGCAAGCCCCCACCTCGCCATGCATTTGAGTCCAAAACCTCTATGGTGGGCCGGATCTACCCTGCAGTCAGCCGTAGTCTGAGGACCCATCATGTGAAAGGGATCTTGGGGTACTGGTTGCTGCAGACTAAACATGAGTCAGCAGTGTGATGCAGTGGTCAAGATGGCAAATGCCACCCTTGGTTGCATAGCCTGAAGTGTGGCTTCTAGATCAAGAGAGGTGTTCCTGCCACTCTATACGACTCTGGTGCACCTGAAACTGGAGTACTGTGTTCGGTTCTGGGCTCCACATTACCGGAAGGATATAGCCAGGTTGGAATCAGTGCAGTGTAGGGTTACAAGGATGGTAGCTGGATTGCAGGGAAAGCTGTATCAGGCAAGACTGAGGGAACTGGTCTTTTGAGTATGGAGGAGGAGAGACTCTGAAGATATATAGTTGGAGATATATAGGTACATGAAAGGGTGCCACATGGAAGTGGGTAGAGACCTATTTTCCCCTGGCAGGACATGTTCTAATGGAGCAAAGCTCAGGGAACCAAGGTTCAATTTGGATGCCAGGAAGTATTTCCTGACAGTTAGGACTACGAGGATATGAAATGCGCTTCCATAGGAGGTGGTTGAGGCCCCATCAGTGAGGATGTTCAAGGATAGGCTGTACATGCACGTTAGGCATGTCATGAGCAGAGCTGGCTGGCGCCAGGGGTCAGAAGGAGGCCCCTTCTATGTTTCTAATCCCATAATACAAATCATAACTACTTGCAGAGCAGTCTTTGTTAAAAAAATTTATTATACAAAACATCACAGTAAAGCAGTCCAAGTCTCTCAGGTACTTCTCTTGACAGTTTAGTCACCTCATGACTTGCAAGTAAAGTACACTTTCAACAAACCAGTAGAACAGATCAAAATCATTTTGCTTTTCTTTGATCCACAGCTGCTGAACATGCACTATCGCTCTGCAACACAGCTCAACTTCACTATTCCTTCAACTCCAGGAACTGTTGGAGCCTTTTCTTGTGTTCTGAAGATACCTGCACTGCACTGAAGAACAGAGCACAAAATAAAATGCTGCTGACCACATTCCAAAACACACTAACATACAAGCTGGAAAAGGGTTGTAGTGGCCTTCTAAAAAACCTGAAGCCTAAACAACATAAATATTCCCTATTGAGATCTATTAAGATTTGAGAATTTCCCCCAATTTTCACATGACTTTAGCCCTATGTACATGTAAAGACCATGTAAAGTAGGGATAGTGAACCCCAGGCCTGGGTCCCAAATCTAGTCATAGAATCACGGAAGAGTTGGAATGGGCCACGAAGGCCATTGAGTCCAACCCCCTGCTGTTGCAGGACACTACCTTACACCATCCCACTCAGATGGCTGTCCAGGTTCTTTTTGGATGTCTCCTGTGTGGGAGCGCCCACCACCTCTCTAGGCAGCTGGTTCCACTGTTGTCTTGCTCTGACCATGAGGAAGCTTTTACTGATGTCCAGCCTGAATCTGGGTTGCTGCAACTTGAATTGATTATTCCGTGTCCTACACTCTGGCATCAGTAAAAAGAGATCTTGACCTTCCTCTTTGTGACAGCCTTTGAGGTACTTGTAGAGCGATATCATATCCCCCCTCAGTCTTTTTTTTTCTCAAGGCTAAACATGCCCAACTAGGATCTCCATCCTCTCCTTAACCCCAACCCCTTTCTCTTATCCACTGAATGTTCAGTGGCTTTCTCACACTAGCACATTTCTTCTTCATCCAAAAAGGTTGAAATGACTCTTATGGCTTAGTTACTGGCAGTACATAGTTTAGTTTAAATGTGCTTGTATTTGGGCCCACACCCTCTGCCTTACTGAAACATGTCTCCCTCAAGAAATTCTCCAAAATGGAATTCAGCCTTTGGGGGTTCAAAACGAGTGGCATAAGGTCTTTCAGTCCTTTGTATTCAGTGTATAAAAATAAAAAATGGAATAAGAGGCAGGATGTTTGGGGACTTTTAAATAGAGCTGGTGTGGGGGAATCACATATTTATCTTTTAACATGTGAACAACCCTACAACCCTATTCAATAATTTCTACATTTTTCCTTTCACATAGAGCAAGCAGTGACTACAAACCCAAACAGTTAAATGATGTTCAGAGAATCCTAGCAATCTTCAACATTACTCATTAACCCATTCTTATTTTAAATAGGCTTTTTTGCATGTCCATAGCGATTCGCAGTACAAGAGTTCTTGCTTTAATATTTGCTTGCTTAAATACAAGGTATTGCTCTTTATGTTGCAAGCTAAAAAACCAACATAACAGTTTAAAATGGAACATAAGCCTTGAGGAGCTTAGGAGGAAGTTAGAGAAAAGTCTGTGGTCAGGGCTAGCTGTATTCATTCCCTTTCAAGATGGAAATCATGGTTTTTCCTCCAACCCAGCCAATTCCACAAAATAGGTTACTTTAAGATTCATTTTAGCTGGTATTGGTTAACTTACAAAATGATTTACAAACCAGCAACAGCTCTAATGTGAGGGCAACTGCTTCTTTAACAGCGTCTACCTGCTTATCAGATGAGGAACTCAGATCGAGTTAAAGGTTACCTAGGAGGCCTAAGGCTGGTCATTGCTGAAAAGCTCCAACATGGACAGAAAACTCTATTGTTATGATGAATTCAATATACTTTATGGAGGAATCCTTAATTTATGGAACTTCCAGTCATGCAGTTAGACCCATCATCTGTAGCTACTTGGAAATCCAAGGAAATAGAACTCAACTGCATGGTTCAAGGTTATGACTGGGTAAAATACCTTCATGGAATAAACTTTAAAGTTGGTTCCCCATGGTTCCTAATCTTCTGGTGCACAATCAGAAGCACAGTTACACCAAACTACACAAAGCATTGCATGACATTTGTAAAATTTTGAGCAGAGTATTGTTTACTTTCACAACACAGCTCCACAATTGGACCATGCTTCCTGTTAGGCCTTCTTGTTATTGTGATTAATTGGTGAGAAGATCTACATAAAAACCTGCTATGTACTCTCTGCCATCTATATTGGATCTTAAATATTAAGAAATTAATATTCAACATGTATTTATGTCTCAAACCTCACTTTAAGTGTTCTCCAAAAGTCGTGGTTATCCGATAGATTGCAGTTTTCAGTGAAGCTCGTAAAGCAAACCGAAGAGTTTTGTATGAAGTGTCTGCCAGATTCCCTGAAATCCTGGGAGGTTTGCTGGAAACATGAGGAAGCTTAAAGTGTTTGTCTACCACCTAGGATGGAAAATGATCCAACTATAAAATATGCTAGTAACAAAAGAGGTTTGAATTACAGATAAATCAGCATTTTCATTGAAACATGTAAGAGATGAAACTTCTGTGAAAATCAAGGTTCTAATAAGACAAAACTAGATTATGCCCTTGTGAAAATCATTTTTGCACAATGTATTTTTATTAATATTCTCAGCATTTGCTTAAACAAAGAACTAAATATTTTTGTTTGGAGCTCAAGTCCCTTGGCTTCTCCAATGTAGATCAATTTTGGCAATCCCTAGATAACGGGAATGCTAGTATCTTATGGATAAACTGCATGAACCTTAGAAGCACAGTTAATTTGGGCATTAAGCTATAAAAATACCTGGAGAGGACATCTCATATGAGTCATTTCATCTATGAGTCTCTAGAATGCTGTGTGAAGAATAACTTCATGCATGCGTTAAATGCAGTAGAGTTTGTAATACAGAATTACAGGAATACCAGCACCATCTTTGGACTACTAGATCTTTTTTTCTGTGGTTAACTTTGAGCAGCTTTTGAAAAAAAAAATCACAGAAATCAAAGGCAATTTGTTCTAATCCCTTAAGCAAATTACGAATTCTTATCATTTTTGATGGAAGAAAGTAGGACTCCCCACCTCCTGAAGAGTTAGCAAAGTATTCAATATAGATGGCAACGTTGTTTGGACAACTCCATATCTATCTTCAGTAAATGAGGCTGCTACAAGGTGTGATAAGCCTGCAGAAAAGGATAGTTTTTAGTTTTGGTTCCCACTGTACCCCCACCCAAACCACCTGGAAAGTAGGCTCGGAGGCCAATAACTAAGAAGGAAAACCCTAGATATTTTATGCTATGTCAACATACAGACCTAGATTGTTCTCCATGGCAGAGTTGGATTTACTCATTCAACAGGACATTCATGGGTGCAGTGGGACTTCCTTATTTTCACCTCCCCACCTATGAATCTTACTGTCAAGTCCCCACTTAAATCAAAGAAAGTAGTAGAAATAAGCCAATGAATATCATTCACAGGTGGACCATTACAGATATGAAGAAACTACTTACCTTCCAAAGCCCAAATGTGCATTTGGGTACCAGAAAAGAGAGCCTGGATTGAGGCTTCAGGGTGCTGAGAAAGAGAAAGGGTTTCCAAGTCAGACAACCTGATAAGGAGATGTTTCCAACACTAACATAACTGAGTAATTGAACAAAATTTAATGAGACATCAAGAGCTCTGCATGAAAAGCCAATTCTATAACATTTTCCATCTTTTTTAGGATTAAGTACTGAAAGTATGCAATTCATATTACATGGTTAATCAAATTAATTAAACCAGGTGTTTTGACCTTGGAAGTTGAACCTCTTTCAGCTTAAGGAAAAAAAATCCATTTTTAAGAAGCTCTTACAGGCCACAGTGCAGCAGTGGGTAGGACCAAAGACAAAAGCAATGGGGCCAAAAATACCACCATGTTTTCCCTTAAAACTCTGATCACCTTTGGACTAAGGCTTGGGAAAGGCATTTCACCCTTTTAGACTCTCCGAAGCAACCACACAAAAATCAGGAAACCAACAAACAAAGGAAAGGGGACATGACAATCTGGGTAACTGTCAAGGGGCAGATTTGTTCCCTGAACTAAAGGAATGTAATTATTGATAAACAAAGCAGTGAAAATATCTAGGTCAGCATTTTTAAATTAAACTTCACTCCACACAGCACCTATCTGAATTACCAATGTACCAAGTTCTAGTATAATGGCTGTGACAAACACAGGTACCACCTGCAATATTTTGCGGCACTAACTAGAACTCTCTGATGCCCAGACAACCTCAAGCACTGAGTCATGCATTTATCCTTACCTTACTGAAAAAGTACATAATCAGTACTCGTTTTGATAAGAAACTTTTGATCTGGAAAAAGAAGAAAACTATCAAGAGCCAAAGAACATATGATGCAAAACCAGAAAAGATATTTTTCCAATTCAAAGTTGTAACAAAGCATGTATAAGCTTCATTGATCAACACTCTAAACATAAAATGATTAAACTGCAAATTTAAGATGGGATGTGTAGTACGAACATACTGTCAAACTAAGTATAATGTATATAATGTTTTTAAGCTTGGGGCAGTAACGTAATAAATGTAATGTAATAAATGAAATAAAATAAGAAGACATGCTCTATAGATGAATTGGCCTATTAATTGTTTGATTTCTGGTAATACCTGTTCTTTCTTGCTCTGCAGCCATAGATAGACGAAACCTGGTTGCACTGCTTCACTGGCACTTTTTGCAACAGCAGCCACTGGGCGGGATTCATGAGGAGAGCCTGTCCACTGCAAATCTACAGGAGATATTTTAAAAGTCAAGCACCTGATAGGAAGCCAAGTGAGCTACATATAATTTAAACCAAGGTTAGGATGGAATGACTTCTCCTACCTGAACTTGATGTCCAGAGTTTTGTCCCTCTTCTCATAATATTGGGACTCTGGGTAGATCCTTGCCAAGGTGAATTTAGATCCAACATTCCAGGCTTGCGATGTAGAGGAGGAGGACTGAAAGGTGACCCTAAAATGCTTCCCAGTTCAGATGAAGGTGATGTTTTTAAAGAAAACACAGATGGTTTAACCAGAGAAGGCATCTGGGCTCGAGGAAGGATGTTGGACCTTGGTGTCTGAAATGAGCTCTCGTCCACAGCTTCTCCTAGAAAGAATATGCATTTTTAAAAGACAAACTCAGGAGGGCTTGTACCAACATATACCGTATTTTTTGCTGTATAAGACACACTTTTCCCCCCTCAAAAGTAAGGAGAAATGTCTGTGCATCTTATAGAGCGAATATGTGTTTGCAGTAAGTCTGTCAGATGTGCAGCCCATGGGGAAGTGATGGGGAATGTGCCTGTGATTATGTGCCCATTTGATTCAGAATATTTTTTTTCTTGTTTTTCTCCTCTAAAAACTAGGTGCGTCTTATGGTCAGGCACGTCTTATAGAACGAAAAATACAGTTAAGTGGTATTTCATAGTGATGCAAGTCTTTTGGCAATTTAATCCAGCTGTTATTGGCTTTAAGCTGTTTCCAGATGAGGCTTTTACGGCACTATCACCACCCTACTCATTTAAGGAATTTTAGTGGGGGTCCAAATGCTGACCTCTTCCAGCTTGTAACCTTCCCATGTCTTCTGCCTTTTCTTGCCACAGATATTTTGTTAAGGTTGAAAATATGGAATATCTGCAGTGCCTTCCCATCAGTAGTACACTGAACAGTATGTGGCTATTTGATGAAAGTGCTCATCATGGAAAATCACCAGTATGGGAAGACACTGTTCCCACATGAAGTCTCAAGCAGGTCTTACAAATGTTCATTAGAATATTGTTTTTTATTTAGGCACAGATACTAGATGCCAATGAAATGAGATTACAGTATTGCACTTTTTGCATTGTTTTACAAATGCAGTGTTATTGCCATGCTGTTCCATCATTTTTGGAATGCGATTCCTGCCTCCCCCTTTGACAGTCTGTGGTTTAGATGCTCAAACTGCATTGCAACTAATTTGTGCATTACCTGGAGGGCTGAAGGATTGACTCAGGTCTCCCATGGATGACTGTTTCAGTCTCCCATTTGCAGCTGCAGCCTCTTGGTGAATTATCAGCTTCTGTGTCAGATCACTTAGAAGATTCAAGCACTCCCTGGAAATTGAAGTCCAGTTGTGAGGATGTCCACCTTGAGAGACAAGCAGAATGTATATAAAAATAAACAATGGATCATTTTAGAAACCTTGCTATTTCACAAAGCACAGAATACTGCTTTGTATAAGAGATCTTATTGAGAAATAGTAATTTCTTTTTTACGTAGTCAAGGGAATAGAAAGACTTTTCAACCCTAATTTGCACAATCAGGAAAGCCAGCATGGCATGGTGGTCAGAATAGTGGACTGGGACTTGGAGACTCAGCCCCTAGTTCCCACTTGTCCGCGAAGTGCACTACTTGACTGTGGGCCAGTCACAGACTTGTAGCCAACCCTACTTCATAGACTTGTTGTATGGATCAAATGGAAAAGATGATGTAAGCTGCCTTGGGGTCCTCACAAGATGGAAAAAGGTAGGATATACATGTATCAAATAAATCAGGCTGACATGTAATGGAGCACAGTGTGAAGTACAGCATTCAGCTCCAAACAAACAACATGAACCTTCAATTAGACTACTGTGGTGGCCCAGTGCTTAGGCTAGATGTGCAGCAACCAAGCAAGCAGGAACTAGCCCACAAGCATGACATATGAGAAGTTTAAGTAATATATCTACTTAGGAGAGCCAGTATGGTGTAGTGGTTAAGAGCATGGGACTGGGACTCAGGCAATCTGGGTTCTAGACCCCGCTCAGCCATGGAGCCAACTGGGTCACTTTGGGCTGGGTCACAGACTCTCAGCCCAACCTACCTCACAGGGTTGTTGTTGTGGGGATGGGATGGAGAATGATGTAAACTGCTTTGAGCCCTTTGTAGGAAAAAGGCAGGATATAAATCCATAAATAAATAAATAAATAAATAAATATTTCCAACATATTAAAGAACGTTTGCTTTCGCAATGCATAGATGAATAAGCATTTGATGTGCATGATCTATTTCATACCTCCTCATACCAACCTTTGAACACAACAGTGGTGGTTTTCTCTTTGGTCATAAAGTATCCCCTGCAAAAATATAACCCTACACTATTCTACATTAGCATTTGTTAAACACAAAAAACTACCAAAAGCAAACATAACTGCTCTCAGATAAGCTCTTCAACTCTTCATAGGACTAAGCCACACCCAATGACAACTCCAAGTATGGACTGTTGTTGAATCATGGGTTGTTGTTACTTGCAAACCTGGCACTATGGTTTTTTCTATTGTTTGTTAACAATGAACAACATCTGGTGCCTTTATCCAAGTACCACCTTCCCAGGGAGGTTTGGTGAAAGGAGTAGGGTCTTTTCAGTGGTGACCCCAAATTAAGCAACAGCCTCCCCACTGAAGCCAACCCTACTCCTACTATCCTTAAAGACTGCCCTCTATGCCATGCAATTTAACAACTCTAAATAATACATTGTAGCAATATGTTGCATGTTCACAGATCTTCTTTCAATTTAAATAATTTAAGTCATTAAATTTATATTTTAAATGTTGTATTTTATTATTTTATTTTGAGTTGTTATAGTTTCAGCCAGAGTTTCAGCTATTGCTATGGAAAGAAAAACAATAAACGGCACTACCACTACCCATGGCTTGCTGTTAGGTTGTGAATGCTGGGCTGTTAATGGTTAAGAACCTAAAGTTAACCCTTAGGGAAGGGTTTAAACATAATGAGAACCCATGATTCAACAAGAATCCATACTTAATCTGTACTTTGGGTTGTCTCTATGTGTGAACCAAGTTCCAGCATACTTCCTGTTATCTCCCTGTTTCCAAATAAAAGACAAATCAGTGGGTGCTACATCAAGTCAAGCCAGAGCTTTCCCTAGAGCAAAAATGCAAACCTGATGCTGTGATACTTTGGGTACATCATGAGAAAGCAAGACTCCGTAGAGAAGACAATCATGCTAGTCGAAAGCAGAAGAATATTAGAAAGACTAAATATGAAATTGATTGACTGCATAAAGGTCATTGCAGCCTTGCATTTACAAGAGCTGAGCAGGGCTGTCATGGATAGGACATTTTGAAGGGCTTTAATTCATAAGGTTACCATTTCCAAATACCTGGTTGGCTGAGGCTGAAGACCTCTTGACGTCGCACAAAAGAATACTGGGAAAGAAACATCAGGTCCTGTAAAGCCAAGAACTGCAAAAAGAAATTTTTAGAATATTAACAAGTTCCAAGTTGGCCATGCTTATAGTCTGCATTTTAAAGTTGCTAGACAAGAGAACTTGGCTCTTTTTGAAATTTCAGGGTACTTAACATCACTAAGATTTTTTCAAAGTAAATTTTAATTTCTAGTTCTCTTTTTTCAGTTCTCTACTTGAGAACCACACTTTCTAGACTTGAGTTTTCTGTTGTGAAAACCACAGTTCTGACTAGTAGCTTTGAAGGCAAGCTACATAGTCTCTGTACTTGCCCATGTAAGGGCATTGTAAATCTTTCATTTTCAGAGTTACTCAGCCTCAGTTTGTTGAAAGAATACCTAACTCCACTACAGTGTTATTTTAGGTGTTGTTATTTTAGGTGTTCAAGCAAATGTACAAGGTATCATTTTAAATACATCTAGATAAATGTTAATATATTTTATGATAGTGAAGCTTTTGGCAGCACCAGGTTGGGTTCCTTTAAAAAGAGGTGGAGAAGAGTAAGATTCCCGGTTGCTATTTGACAAGTTGCTTTGATAAGAAATTAAATAGAAAAGTCATCAAGAAGAATGAGAAAACAGGACCAGAAGGAAGACTGTGGGAGGGTAACGAAAACTAGGAGAAAGGACAACAGGAGGCAAACACATGGCAAAGCACAACAGAGACGAGGAAAGGTGTTTCATTGCTGATGTGAAACACCAGCCAAATACTTGGCTACAAGCCATTAGCATGAATTGTATTGCCATATTATTGTTTTAATCTGTAAGGTCTTAATATCACCACAGCTTTTCTAGTATTGTTTCTAGTATGACAAAAATGATGCAAAAGTCCCGTTGACTGACATCCTTTACATCCAATTGAACCCATACCTTTAAAAGAGGTGGAGGGTTGCTGCTTAGGATTTTGGGCAAACACTGGTCAACTTCTTCTGCAAAAGTTGGTTGGACAGGAAAGTGATGAGCCTGAAAATGGAGAACATGTCGTAGCTGCAGCAAGCAGGCAAACCACCTCTCTTCAATGCTACTAGATGGATCCCTGCATGGCTCTTCTGTTCTTACTAAAAGTATAATCAGGTTAGCTTCATTTGCAATCCCAACAGACCAGCAAGAAACTCAGAAAGTAAAGGAAGGGAATGTAGAAACCACCATCTAAAGACAAACAAACTCTTAGTGCAACCATGTCTGCTGTACCCTAATATAGTAGTATAAGGTCCTTCCCCAAATTTTTTCTAAATAAAGACGTTGTCAGCAGAAAAAGAGCAGTTTTATGGTGTCAGGCAGCCTTCTCCAACCTGATGCCCTCCAGATGTGGTGGACTAGAACTCCGGGGATGATGGTAATTGTAGTATGACTCATCTTGAGTGCACCAAGCTGAGAAAAGCTGGCACAAAGCCTATGATACAAACCTCAGTAGAAAAAATTCTGAAGAGTAGCCATGCAATGTACCAAGTCATCAGAAGAAACAGACCACATAACCAGCTGTGGTACAAAAGAGACAAATCCAAGAGGCCAGCCACTGTGTCTAGAAGAGGGAGTGTACTAGAAGACAAAGAAATGAGAAAAACAACAATCAAAGGCAAGTGTTTTCTGCTGCATATTGCTTGATACACATTTATTTTTGCCTGGCATGAACAGTATAAACAATAACTGTATTGATCCATATCAAAAGGATTGCTGTTATTCCTTGCCCCATGAAGGGAATACATTAGTAGCATATACTAGATAAGTGAGAAGAGTTTTAATAGGACTGGTTTTAAAGCTTTTATAGTGTGTTTGACAACACAATGTGGTAACTCAGAAGAAGCAGGACCACACCATGGTCTGGGTTGTTCCTTCCTGAACAACTCATAATCCTGAACTCTCATGTCATACTATACAAATGAGGGATGGCACATCTCTCAGTTCTTTTTTGCATAGCAGGAGAGTTGTTGAGAGCCAGCTCCTTCACAACCAGCAGTCCTAATGTCCAAACCGCCGTGCAGGCCTGAGGAGTTTGATCTTGCTCCTTCCAATTACCTAAGGGAACTATCACCTCCCAAGCAGCTACAAGTTATTCTACCTTTCAATCTCACAAATAGGAAGAACTTCAGATGGAATGTTTTAATGTTTGGCCTACTCTTCCTTTACTCTTCCTATTCCATGGGGTTATTATTCTTGCATGGATACTAGATCACCAGCAGTCTGGTTTTTGGGATTGCAATTGTGACTTTGACTTGGCCATCAGTAAGGGGATGATCACCATTAGGCCTAGGCTGTAGTAGAACGAGTTTTTTTCATAACATTTTGTCAGAAGGTACTTGATAACAAGTCCAGAAATTTCAGTGAAAGGGCAAGGTGCAACATTTTACACTGTTTAAAATATGTCCTTAGATAATTAATGATGTGGTATACCAACACTATCATCCTCACTACCTGTCTATTGCACCTTGAGGCTCAATGAAAATTGTTGGTTTTAATGTGTCAGCAGCTCATTTCTTTAGTCCAGCATACCTGAGAGCTCACTGCTATAGCTGGGTTCCATCCCAACCTCTAAGATTTACTGGAAATGCCTCCTATACCCAAACATATCTTACTGATGGAATAATGTACTAACCTATCAATGTCAAGGTTCATTGTAGTAACTATCCATGCCCTTGGAATATAACCTAAGATGCAACAAACAGAAAAATGAAGCTGTAAGAACACAAGATTCCGTATCACAAGAATATACTTAATAATATACTTTCTCTAAGAAGTTTGATAAGTTTGTTTTTTAAAAGAAAAAAAAATGCAGCAGTTTTAAATGTGATGCTTGTGCCAGCTAGCAAAAAGGTTAAGTAGTCAGAGGCCATCACATCCCACAAAATGACAGAGTAGGATTGTACACACATTAAAACATAGGTATGGGATGCCTCTACCAAGTGCATGTGTCATGTGAAATAGTATATATGTGTTCATTTGCAGATGTAGTGTGAGCTGTATCGCTATTCTTAGCAGCTTAGAGAGTCCTGTTGGACTACTAAGCAACATACAAATTTGAAAATACATCCCACCATGTATTCTTGTCTCCTTTAAAAATGGTTTTACTGTCACATGTAATTCTGTACATGTAATCAGCCTGCATAGTTTTGTTCATTGATTTTTTCAGTTTCACAGAGCCTTTCCCTATTAAAAAGTCCCTTCTCCATTTATTCAATGGTCATCCTCTTGCAATCAATTGACACTTCCCAGATATCTTCCACATCATATGCTCTACTCTCCTATCCTACATTACAAGGTGCCCATAAAGCTCCTTGTAGTTATATACCTATATGGACACAAATCCCAATACCGTAGAGTTACCCTCTTTCCTTCTATGCAGCCACTTATTCTGCAAACTTAATGTGACTCTCTCATGTCCAATCACGTTCTTCTCTTCCAAGCCAAGTGCTGGCAAGTGATGTGCTGTTTGCAATCCCACACCTCACTCTGAAGTATTCAGTGGCTACGTTTAAAAAAAAAAAGACTATACATACACTCACTCACTCTCAAACAAAAAAACCTATAGTTGTTTTCAATGTTATAAGCATCCAAAAGTGCCAGCGTCTTTAAAAAAATTCTACTTTTTGCACAAATGTTCAGTAATAGATGAAACCTTAAAATTATTCAGGTTTTTGGAAGCCTTCTTTAGATCAGGAGTCTATGCAGCACTATTTCTTAGTGTTCCATAAGAAACAAATCATTCCCCTTTTCATTTCTCTTCTCTCTCAACATGGATTGATACTGACATGACAATTGGTTTACCGTGACAGCAAAGACTACATATATATGCATGGGTGATGTTATCCTACCCCCTTTGCAGTAGTAGTTTGCAGCTGTAGATATTTGGGGAGAGGGGAAGGAAACTTTTTTGCTGGAGCAGCAGAGATGAGGGATTTCCTATGGGAAGATCTCCTGGAGTTGCTATAGGAAGTCATGGGAAAGCAATGCATGGGGGAAGAGAGGCAGCAGGTCCTAAAAGCTTAGGAACAGAGACAGTTGCCTTATACTGTCAGATCCTTGATCCATCTAGCCTGGTATTGTCAGCACTGACTGGCAGTAGCTCTCTGGGATTTCAGGCAGGAGTTTTCTCAGCCCTACCTAGAGACACCAAGGGTTAAACCTGAGACCTTACACATGCCAAACATGGGTTCAACCATTTGACTTACTTGGCATCATGAACCAGTTGCTACAACCAAATGCATCCCACAAGGAAGGATGCTGTGATGTGCCCCACTAGCCTACTCTTCCTTTCTGTCATGGAGTCATGATAAAGGGATTCATCATTGGGCTGAATGCTACTGAAGCTAGTTGCCCCACATGGCAGAACTTCACCAGACCCAACTGACTTATTGTGTCCCTCTAGCCCAGCATTTTTTTTATACTAGCCATCCAGCTGCCTCTGGAAAAATCGCAAGTAGGGACATGGTTCTGCTACACCATACCGTCACCAAACCCAGCACCTAGTATTTGGAGTTATACTGCTTTAGAATCAACCCCAAGTGCCTCATTTGTATTGTTTACAGAATTGGGAGGGGAAGGAATAAATCTTACCAAAGAAGTAGTAGACTGCACAGAAGTTCCTAACTGTATAAAGTGACTCCACACAGCTATGCTTTGCCAGCAGTGGAAGAGATCTTCTGAAGCGTAGATACTTGTATTGCTGAAAAATGTACATGCATTTGAGAAGGGAAGTTTCAAAAACTTATTCACATAATGTGTTTGATTTGAAACAGTTGTTATATTTTAAAGCAGACCTGCCACCTAAGTCTCCTCTTTTGAGTCTAAGAAAGCATGTGACGACACATCTTTTTAGTTTAGTTTTTTGTATTATGCAGTTCCTTGAATAATAGTGCCTGTGAGTTTGCAGGACTGACAGCTCACAAGATGGGCCCTTTGCTGTTTGACAAATAACACTGAGGGGAGACTGCCTGACCAGCTCCCTCAGCTTCTCTGCCGTGCTTCAGGGCATGAGCCCTGTTTGTGCAGGGGAGACTGCCTGATAGACAAACTCAGCTCATGAGTGCAGTTGCAAAGCGAGGAGCCCCATTCCTCCCGGCAGGACTTTCTGGGAAAACCACCTGGCAGAGGAGAGTTACTCTGCTGAGCCTGATCACTTTTGAGGCACAGCCATGTAAAAAACTGTGCATCATGGAAACTGCAGGTACTGCTTGTCACGTCACATGGGCCCACTCAGATGTGGTATGGGAGATGTGGTGCACAAACAGCTTTAGGAGGTGACAGTAAAGTCCCCTTCTATAAGCTTCCTTCCTTTCATTTGTGGTTCTCAGGACCCAACCCACTATGTTGCTGCCACATCTTATGGAACATCCCTCCTGAACTCAATGAGCATCATGAACTTTCCCACAAAGCTATCATAGGTAGTCAAGAATGTGCAGAAGAAAAAGAATAACACACCTGGCTCAATATTGCCACTGTTTCTTATGCACTTACTTGTATGATTGGGAATGGAAGGTAGTTCAAATTGTTGATAAGATACCGGAGGCTATAGCTGTAACCCATGAAAGCTCCAAGAAGCAAGAGAAAGAGGTGATACTCATTCAGGCACTTGTGAGGATCAGCTTCAGCTGCACTATGCAAAACAGGAATTTTAATTTTAGTATCATGAGCAAATATGCACAGCAACTTCCTACTAAGTTCTAGTAGAAATGTCTTTTAAAAGAGGGGAAAGCCATTCTTGCCCAAATGGTTACACATTTTAACTAGAAATGAAAATTTGATCCCTTTTAACAATGAGCACACTTAGTTTTTATTACAGAAACTAGCAGCTTAGTTATACAACAGTTTTGACCAAACCTTTATTCTGGAACAACAGAAGCAGCTTCTTCCACCTAAGCTTTATCTTTCAGTATTGATATAATAATCATACAACACAACTGGAGGATAAAGGAAAGTATGTTTATTGCTAAAGGAAGAGAACTCCTGTACCTCAAATAAGAACATTCTCAGCTAGCAGGACAGGACAGCACTTCTTAAAGTTTTATAGGAGTGTTTACACAGTACCTTCTCTCCTAGAACAGAGGTGTCTTGAGCACTGTCTCATAGATCTTTGTGAATGTCAACAAGGTCACAGTGAGTATGAAAACAGTATCTCCCCCACTAATCATGATATACATCTTTAAAAGTGCGGAAAAGGCATATTGTTCACCAATTAGGTGCAAGCCCAGATTAAAGGCTTTTATCAATAGCAACCAAAAATGTTGTACATACAAAACGTTCTAATTTCCAAAGTAAAAAAAAAAGATTTGTACAAGTCCTTTATCAGTTGTCTACTTTCTGCACTTGCAGCATGTGAAAAAAAATCACCTATTATGAAGCATTTGTCAGCATTTTTACATTCATTTTCACAAGACATTCTGTCGTAAGAACTCTATTATCAGCCAAGTCACCTTTCTGTAGCTGTGCAGGGTACAGATAAAAGTAAGAACTTCCCCTTTGTCATAACTGCAGCACACCAGGCCACCAACATTCCCATTACTGCATGAACCACTGAATGGATTACTTGCTGTGGATGGATAATCTTGCTTATCAGTGCCAATCGAGAACATGGAATAGAAGGCACAACTGCAAAGTGCAAAAAAGAACATTTATCACCTATCCTCAAGCAAGTCATGTAAATGCTCTACATTTGTTATCACATCTCAAGAAACCGCATTCCAACAATCACTGCTCTACATTTAAGTCTTTGGAGTTCAAGTTATGATGGGGTACTCTTTCAACGATCCTGACTATATCAGCAGCAGAGGAGGTCCACATCTGATACTGTCAGAGAAGTCCTTCAAGATTTAAGGGATGCAGAACCTGGTCCTTCATGGTTTCCCAGATGGCCACCACCTTTCTCCTGATCAACAATCATTAAGCAATTTTCCAGTTTTTGCATGTTTTCCCCATGTTAAAATGCCTTTCCTAAGGCTTAGGTATCGGCAGTATGAGCGTTAAGTTAAACTATGCCTGAATATTTGCTCTTAAGCACCATCCTTTTGGCATTTGGCCCCATCAACCACTGAGATACCCCACCCAACTTTTCAAATTGAACTTGGATTGAATATATTCTGCATACTTGATTTCTGAGTTACTGTTTATCGATAAAGATTTTAAAAACACCACAGAAAAGTTGAATGTCTACTTAACATAGTGAACTCAAACATACCTTAAAGTCTTAAATTATGAACACAATTGAACACAAAGCAGTAATGTCTACAGCTTATTTTGATTCTTTTTATTAGATTCATATCCTTAATTTTTTTCTTTTTTTAAAAGAATGCAAAGCAGTTACATCATTCTCCTCTTCCTCCTCTCACTCTTATCCCCACAACAACAACCTTGTGAAGTAGGTTGGGCTGAGAGTCTGCATCTGGCCAAAAGTCATCCAGTTTGTTCCACAGCTGAGTGGGGTCTAGAACCCAGATTGCTTGAGTCCCAGTCCCACACTCTTTACCACTGCACCATACTGGCTCTTAATAAAAAACAATAATTGTATTATTCCATACAGCTCTTGATTATTATTGATACCCACCTGCATGAAACTCAACATTGAATATATTTATTACCAGTATCACCACAGACATCAGTAGTATGCAAAAGATAACATAGGAGGTATACAAATCATTGAATGAACCTAAAAGAGAAAATGTGAATTACTTTTCAGGAAGAACTATATTTCAGATGCACTAGTATAACCATTTAGTGTCTATAGAGCTGAGTTGCAATCCAGAAAGTCTCTGGTATAACTCACACTTCAGTCATGAACCCATCAGCAGCATTTGCATGTCACACTAAAATGCACAGCCAGAAGAACTCTGGCAGCATTTAACTTTGCTTTCCCAAGTCTCAGCTTGTCTATCATCCAACTCAAAAAATCTAGTAAGCTTGAAAAGCCAGTTTCACAACCCATGGCCTGAAACTGGATTGTTTTGAAACTGACCAGAATTTATGATAAACCATGAATCCTAATCTGGTTGACACAACATGTCAAGAGCCAGGGAAAACAAAACTAAATGCTGCCAAAATTCTGCTGGTTCAGCAGTAGCACTCATCATGCTCAGGCTCATTCCAGCTTACACAAACCACATTAACTTACTATGCTTACTATGTAGCTTACGACGACAATGCAAAGGTGGCCATTTAGTGGTTTCAGTAAAGCTGCTCTTTCTCAACCTCATCCTTCCATATACAATGTGAGAATACTTCACAGATCAGTTGCAAGGTTTACCATGATAATGTATGTAAAATACTTGCACAACTGACACATAAATCGTCAACAGCAGTATTATTCTACAGCACTTATGTCTCCTACTATGCAGCATACATACTTGTGATCCACTGTACAGGGTGGAAAAAGTCAATACTACTAATGCTGATGAAGATGGCAACACAGAGAGGAAGCAACAGCACAGACCAAGCAATACTTGCAGCAGCTCTCCATCCTAAGATCTAGAAACAAAACAAAGTGTATTAAAGCATTGGTCTCCATAAATGAGGGTGTAGATAAATCACCAGTTTAACTAATTACTCAGGATCCTAGAAATGCAATTCTGTCTGTGAGAAGGAAAAATTTAAGAAATTTTGGTCAGTGACTTTTAATAATCAGAAATGCTGATATGCTGCAGAAGTTTCAAAACTTCAATTTATCATTAAAAGGGACAGCATTTTCTTTAAAAGCAGAAGGCTCCTAGATGAGAACACCTGACAACCCTGTACTAGAGATCTCGTGATAGCAGATGTAGTGAACGAGTATCTCATGAAAAACTGCCCCAATGTAACATACTTGCCTATAACTCTCTTCTGTACCCGCCAAAAGGGCGGATTAAAATTTAACAGAAAGAGGGCAGATTTCGGTACTCTTAACTTCTCTGCCAGAAAATTGCGAAGGAGATAAATGGGATCAAACCACAGCAAAAACGAGAGTACATCTAGAAGTGAGGAATGTAAACAGTCGGTTACATAAATTGGCAATACTCCCATTACATCCCTAATCCCCAAACCGACGCTCGTGTGCAGATGCTTAACTGGTGCGTATCCTTGTTCAGACTACACACGTTTAACATATCCCGCGAGCGCCGAATCAAACGTACATTTAGCCGTTCCCGCGTTGAATGAAACATCGCACGTTCTCCCATGCTGCAGGCGGGATGAGACCCGGACTAGTTCCCGGATGCTATCCCAGCAAGCCCTGCCCCGTTGCCAATAGTAGGTAATAGCTTCTGTGACGTTTCTTAAATGCGCCTATTGCTACCGCTGGCGTTTCCAAGGTTCTTTTGAGAAATGGAGGTTTACTTTCTGTGGAAGAGTTCCGGGAAAAAGTGAAAAGGAAACTGCCCTAACCCTAACCCTAACCCCCCCCCCCGGCTTTTTTTTGTGGGGAACGAAATGCTATTTCTGCCCTGCTTTTCATGAGATGCCTAATAGCTCTCTCGGGTTAATCCACTAATCAATCACTTTGTGACAGAAAAGCGGTGCGTTGGAACAGTGAAAAAAGGCAAATAACCCAGACATGTTCTGTTTGCGTCACTAAGCTTACAACAACCTTTCCACTTTTCAGGGTATGACATAGCTTTTAGACATCAGACAGAACACAATATAGTGAACTATTTTTAGGGCACGGTGTAAGAATAGATATGATAAATCCGTTGGACTACGCTACCTTCTTGCACAAAAATCATTAGTAGATCATAGTAAAAGCGCCGAATGTATTAGCATAATTCACCAGTGATACGTACATCTAGTACATTCTTACTAATCTTGGATTTGTCTTTGATGAAACGTATTTGGGGATCCCCATCATCAGTGCTAGAAGATTCAGTACTAGCTTCTCATTTCAAAATAAAGATAGCATAAATAAGTAATCCGAACAAAGAATAGGGGGTACTTTTGACCAACAAAACATACAAGCAGAATTTAAGATTTCCATAAAAATGGTACTTGTGCCCTCGTTGAATGGAAAATTCCAACCACTAACCAACCCATTTGAGTTTTATCTCTTGTTTGTTTTGCCTATACAATATTGTATTTGTTCTTACAACAGTCTCGTGAAGTCAGTCAATCTTCCCATTTCACAAATAGGAATGGAACAGCCTTCCCCAACTTGGCGCCCTCGCATTTCCCCACCCCATTCCCAGGGCAGCATGGTATTTATGTACAACTCCCATCGGACCGTTCAAGCTTGGTGCAAGGAATGATGGAGGGCGGAGTGCAATAGTTCTGGAGGGCGACAGGTTGGGGACGTCTATAGGAAAATGACTATGTTGGAAAAACTGACTCGCCCAAGAGGGCATGGAAGTCTTTCCACGTTCACCCCCCATCCCAACACCCCTACAAGATTTCTGTGCCTTAGAAGCAGAAGGACAGATAAAAATCCACCCGTAATAGAGATTACAAGATAGTGCAAGCTCTGTTTTCTGAATTTCTGCCTAGCCTACACTTGATACAGGAAAGGGAATTCTGCCAGGGAGGAAACAAAACGTGGCACTTCCTCATTCTCCACTGACCATTAGCAACTTTCCTTAGCTTTATATCTATGAAAAAGAGCATCTTTTTATCTCTAAGGAAGAATACAAGAAGCATCTGCGTCCCATTCATTGGCTAACGTTTTATAGGAATATCTTCCGAAGGAGGTACTGCGCTTCACTTTGGAATAGAGACCATTCTTTCTGCTGTTTGAATGCCTCACAAGTTTTAGAGGAGGGTTTGCCTCGGTGCAGCCCAAAATCCGCTGCAGTTAAATAGGGCTTACTACCCGGCCAGAGTGCATAGAAGTATAATTCGTTGCAGGAAGGAAACGCTAGGTCTTGTGCCACCTTAGACCTTTGCATAAGTGTTTGCGATGCATAAACTTATTCAACAACAATAAATACATTAAGTCTTTAAGGTGTCACAAGCCCTACGTGTGGAAGTCCACGTTTCCAAAAAGAATCGTGTCTTGCCTCTTTAAAAGGCGGGGCTACGCTGATCGGTTTATCGCGCTTGAAGGGACTTCTGCCTCTTTAAGAGCGAAAGAAGTGCGGCCACGGCGGCGACGGCGGCAGCGGGCGGGGAAAGAGGGGTTTAGTTCTTGTCGCTTCCGGCAACAGGGGCCTTTCGTGCGTAGCACCCGCCGACTGCGCTTTGCATCGAGCAGGTAGCGACGGCGCCGCCTTGTGGAGTGGGTGGTAAGGAGGGGTCTTCGCCGCGGCCTGGATTGGGCCGGGGCGCCGGTAGCAGTTATGCACATTAAGGGAGACTTAGGCAAATGTGTGTTTGGGTGGCGGGAACCGAACCCCCCAGTCGCCGGATAGTTGGGTTTTTTCCCCCTTCAGTGCCCTACGAAACCGAAGGGAGACAAGGATGGTGATAGGTTCAGGTCGGTCTCTCCGCTATAGGTGAGAGACGTGGCATAGCTAGTGCGGATCGGTTTCTCCTTGGTGTGCTTTGTCTACCCGAGCTATATGTTTCCCAGACGGGATGGTTTTTCCTCCTCACTATCGGTGTCTTCTTTATGGTTAAAGAAGCGTTTCAAATCTGCATACTTGGGTGATTTTCAGCAGGACTCAGAAATCGAGTGGCACCAATTTTGGATTAATATTTTGAGGTTGTCAGGTCTTTAGTACCCTAATCATAACTTAGTCCCATAGAGTTGAATGAGTCTTGTTCATCACAAGGTAAACACTGAATAATGACTTCTTTTCTTGCTGAGGGAGTACAATAATTAAAGCATATGCTTCCTTTTTGGATAAGGTATCAGTAAATCAGATGTCATTCTGATTCCTGACTCCTGGTCTAGGGACTCTGGGATACAAGCAGCCAAGCTTTCGGAGAGCAAGCAGACAGGGAGAGCAAACAAGAGTTTGCCAGCAGCAAAGTGTAGTGCTAGAGGTGGAGATTGAGGGGGGAGGTCCTTGAATTTTTCTCTCCTCCCCCCTTATTTTTTCCACACGTTTTCTTCCTTTAGCACATTCCCATTTACTGGTAGGACTGTGTTAGCCTTCAGGGAAGACAGGAGAAAGAACTGGTTGTTACAACAGGCCAACAAGGTAGAACCAAAAAGACAGCAGAAAGAATGGACTGAGAAGAGTCCCCAGTGGTGGTGACCTGCAACAACATGGCCTACATGTGCAACAAGTGCAAGATAGCAGCCCTGTTACAAGAAAAAGTAAGAGTGGTAGAGCAGCAATTGTCTGCCCTCAAGATATAAACGATGAAGATTTTTTAGGCAAAGCACTGGAACTGCAACATCTAAGAGTAGTACAGAAGCTAGAGTTGCAACAGCAGGCTGAGGCACAGAAGAGGAGAATCCTGAGGGAAGGGAAAAGGAGGAGGAAAGTCTGGAAAAGGGTGACAGTGAGACTGGTGGGCATCCTGCCATGCAATTCATTCCATGCAATACTGAACAAGAGGCTAAAGGTCAACCAAGTAGTAACAATGATTCCAAGGCTTGCAAGAACAAGAAGAGTATTAGTTGTGGGAGACTCCTTGTTGCATGGATGGAAACACATGTATGTCAAGAAGAACCATGGACTCAGCAGGTATACTATCTCCCTGGAGGTCAGATTAGTGCTATAACTGACAGATTGCCAAGGCTCACACTGCTCACTGACACACACACCTTCTTTTTTATACAAGTGGGAACAAACAACACTTCCAAGTGGAGCCTTTAAGAATCACATCAGACTTTGAAGCCTTAGGGAGGAAAGTCAAGAACTTTGGGACCCAAATATTATTAGCAACCCAAATAGTTTTCTCTTCAATGCTTCCAGTTCTTGGAAGAGGAATTGACAGGTAAAGAAAAATACTCCAAGTGAATGCCTGGCTATTGATGTGAGAGATTTAGATTCTGGGACCATGGGCTGCACATCTTGGAAGATGGACTGCTGACAAGGGATGGCTTACACTTTACAAGTACTGGAAACAATGTGGTTGGTCACAGCATGAACAAGTTTATCAGGAGGCCTTTAAACTGAATCCTACAGGATTCAGTTAAACCTGTAACAACAAAGGTTTATGCACCATGACAGAGGAGCCCTAACAGTGCCCAATAAGAGTTTTTCAAAAAAAAAAAAAAGTAGGACAGAAACTAGATTATAAAGCACAATGTCTTCAATGTCTATACAATAATGACTAGAGAATGGGAAACAAACAGCATAAACTTGAACTCTTAATACAGGAAAGTGAATATGACCTGATAGGTGTAACTTAAAGTTGATGGGATGACTCTCATGACTGGAATTCAACAACTGGAGGATGTATCCTGTTCTGGAAGAACAGGAGGAACAGAAAAGTGAAGTGGAATCTCAATGTATGTTAAAGTTTTTTCTGCACAGAAAAATACAGGAGGATGAGCTTAGTAGTGCCATTGAAAGCATCTAGATTAATATAAATGCAGCAAGAAATAAAAGGAAACTGGTGTTTGGAGTTTATTACTGACCACCCAGTCAAGGAGAAGACAAGGATGAAACTTTTGAAAAGCACATTTCCGAGGAGGTATTATGTTCTAGTTAAGGGGGACTTCAATTTCCCCAGTATTTGTAGGGAAACAAATTCTGCCAAACACAGATCCTCCAAGAGATCCCTAACATCCTCCATCAGAAAAAGAGGAATGGATATCCTTGATTTGATACTTAACCAGCTTTGAAATTCTAGTGGACAAAGTGGCAGCTACAAGATTTCTGGGGGAAAGTGACCATGCCACACTGAACTCTTGATTCTAAAAGAAACAAAAGCCAAATGTAGCCAAACATGTGCCCTGGATCTAAGCTCTGAATTGGAGGTTCTTCTTTGGGAGAGCTCTTCGACGGAGATCAGAAGAGCGGTTACCGGGAGAAGGGTCTTCTTTGCAGTGGTGCCCTGTTTATGAAATAGGATCCTCAGAGAGGTGTAGCTGGCACCGACGTTTTTTTATTTGGCGCCAGCCAACCCCTTTTTATTTTCCCATTAGTTTAAATGTTAATAGTGTTTTAAAATTGGATTTTATTTACTGTAATTTAGTTGCAGTATCTTATGTATTTTATTGTATCACTGGCCTGAGACATTGTGAAGGGCAGGATGGAAAAGTTTTAAATAAATAAATAAATTTTAGGAAAACCAATTTTAATAAATGGCAAGAGACTCGAATGAGAAAAGGATTCAAAGATGGGTGGGAATTTAAAAGAAAGGAAATCTAAAGACTCTATTACAAACAATTCCAGCAAGGAGAAAGATAGAAGACAACAGAAGAAACACATGTGGCTTCATAAAAAGCTTAGAGATGACCTAAAAACAAAAAGGACATCTCTAGGAAGTGGAAGGAAGAGCAGGCTACAAAGGTAGCATACAGGCAGGTAGCATAAAATTGCAGGGATGGCATCAGAGGGATGCTAAAAGCAGCAAAATGGTTTCTTTAGATATGTCCAAAGTAAAAGACAGAGGAAAGTTTCAACCATTCAATGTGGATGGCAAAATGATAACAAATGACAGAGAAAAGGCAGATGTACTTGGTTCCTGCTTTGTTTCAGTGCTTTCCCAAAAAAAGATTTGTGACCTTCCTGGTGGAAGGGAGGTACAAACCTGAAGGAGCAGGATGGCAGATCAGGATTGATAGGCATATGGTCAAGGATCATCTGCTTGGGCTGAATGAGTTCAAATCTCCAAGGCCTGATGAACGCCATTCTAGAGCCATGCAAGGGTGGTGGAAGAACTCTCAGAAAAGCTGTCTATTATCTTTGAGAAATCATGGAGGATAGGGAAAGTGCCAGATGACTGGAGAAGGGCTAATGTTGCCCCTATCTTCAAGAAAGGAAAAGAAGAAGAACCTAGAAACTATAGGCCAATCAGTCCCTGGGAACATTCTGGAGCAGAATGTTTATAATAAGTAGTCAGTCTGCAAACACTGAAAGCAGTGCAGTGATTACAAGAAACCAACATGGATTCCTCAAGAGCAAATTCTACCAGACTAATTTGATTTAATCTTTTGATTGAGTAACCCCTGATGAACTCTGGAAATGCTGTGGACAAAACATGTTTGTGCCCCAAGACATCTTGATAAGTAAACTAGCTAAAAATGGATCAGGTGGATCCACAGTTGCCTACAGAATCAGACTCAAAAAGTGCTAATCAATAGCATCTTAAACTAAGGAGAGGTAACAAGTGGGGTACTGCAGGGTTCAGTCCTTAGAGTGCTCTTCAACATTTTTATTAATGATCTGGATGAGGAAGTATAGGGAACAATTATCAGACTTGCAGATGACATAGAACTGGTGGGCTAGCTAATACTCTGGAAGACAAAAATAAGTTTTACAGTTCTCTTAATAGCTGGGAGATCTGGGCTGAAAACAACAGTTTCAAAACATTCAATGAATAGAAGATTGTTGAAAGTGGAACAGGTTTGCACAAGATGTCAAGTGCAAGGAGGGAGGGCCAAGCAATAAAAATGAAAGTGAACCCTTTTGAGCAGACGACTACTCAATTGGAATTTTTGTGTATAGCCTGAGGTTTATCATATTATTCTTTCCCTGGAGGAGAAAACCTATAATGGCAGCAGGCTGTAAAAGAGACCCAGTTTGGAAATATTTTAATGAAGTTCCTCTACCTACAGGCAAGGCAGGCATGTGTGCAGATTATGCAGAAAGTCATGATTTGAATCTAGACTTAGTGCCTGGTGACTTAAATCATGATTTAAATTGATTTGATTTAAATCCACCCCAACAACCACCTGAAACTGAATGATCAGATGCAGACAGTTACTGTATGAGTCTGTTGTTATGTGGCATCAAGGTGTCTCCAACTTAGGGCAACCCAAATGAATCTGGCAGCTTTGGATTGCATCACTGCAAATCGTCAAAGAAAGTGGCTTGCAGTACTTCACCTGTTGCATGGCTTGTCGTACAGATCAATCTTCATTTTCAGGCCAGTGCTTCACCATCTATGCTGGCCACCAGCCCATGTCCAGGCCCAGTACAAAATACTGCTGTTAACCACACCCCATGACATTTAGGGTTTTAAATGTTATCTGAAGGATCATCTCTTGTATATACCTGCCTGGGCACTAAGATCTTCCTCAGTGGTTCTCCAGGATCTGCTGCCAAAGGAAGTGAGGTGACTCTTAAGATGAGCACCTTTTCTGTTGTGATACCCTGAATGTGAAATGAGCTTCCCAGAGGAGCTCACATAGCACCCAAGTTGTATTCTGTCTGGGCTTCAGGTGAAAACGTTGCATTTTTCCTGGGATTTTAGTCACTGTTGCTTCATTTATAGCCCGCCTCTTTTCCTCCATGAAGATAGGATCCTCTTCCTCCCCATTTTTTTCTGTACAACAACCCTGTGAGGCAGATTAGGCTGACAGTCAGTGCCTGGCCCAAAGTCACCCAGTGGGCTAGAGGGGACTAGAACCTGGATCACACTTTAACCACTATACTGGCTCTTACTTTCATTTTCCATTTTAAATCTGTTATTAATCCTAGGTTTTACTTTGGTTTTTACTTCTGTTTTAAAGTATTCAATTTTTATTTCTATTCTTTTTAGTCTTAACCTTATGTGATGTATTTTATGTTGTATGGTATAGTTAATTGTTGTGAACTGCAGAACTCTTGATTCTAAATGAAACAGTAGAAACCAGAGTATGCTGCTCTTCTGTTCGCCCATCCCAGGGAAGCATTTAAGTGGAGTGGGGTATAATTTTTGGAAAGGAAGCATCACAGAGTTCGTGGTAGGGCCTGAATAGACACTTCTGCCCAGAGAAATCTTCCTTACACCTCCTTATTGCCTGTAGTAATATGTAACAAGCATGAAGTGAGTGAGCTTATTTGAAAACTGTATGAAGTATTCTTCAGTGAGATTTACAGGATGACTCCATGTAGCTTCTACAACTTTAGCAGCCAGTTTCCTCAATGTATGAATAGTAAGATTAAATCTAAGCTTAACTGCTTCTTGTTTTTCAGCTATTTTTATTTCTGGGTTACCTCGTCAGAACATTGGTGCATGAATGGCAACGGCAGATGACCTAAAATTTCAAGGTAAATGATCAAATTACCTGTTTAAAGGCTCTGGATTGTTCTGTGGTCTCTACTGTGGGACTCAACTCACTGACCCATCTGTAATGAATATCTGGTTCATATTGCTCAGGCTTGTGCGCTGGTATCACTACCAATTTATTTTCCTTTTTAAAACTGTGTTGTCAGTTATGGAACTAAGCAAACTCACCCTACATAATGAGGACTTTCTCAGTTGTTACTTTCATTATATTTTTATTCTGTTCTTCCTCCAGGGTGCTCAGAGTGGAATGCATATTTTATGCTCCCTCCCTTCCTCTCAGAGGTGAAATGATAGAGGTTTTATGTTGTGATGTTGAAAAAAATGAATAAAGAGATACTTTCCCTCCTTCTTTCATAATACTAGAATGGTAAGAAGTTTGAGACAGATAAAAGGATACATTTTAGACAAATTGTGGAATTCATTACCACAAGATGTGGTGGTCACCAACCTGGATGCCTTTCAAAGGAAGTTAGACCATGGAGGATATGGCTGTCAGTGGCTCATGCCCATGATGACTATAATTACCATGAGGGTCAGAAGCAATTTCTGAATTATGAGATTACTTTTGCCTATGTGTCCTGACTGAAGGCTTCCCATAGGCATCTGGTTGGGCAACTTGAGAAGAAGGATGCTTAACTAAGTAATTTGTGCTTTGATCCATCTCCTACTAATGGAAGTGGCTAGGCAAGCCAAGGGTTTCAGTTACCTGGCTTGGTTAGTGTTAAATCTGAATCTAAAACTCTGGCTTGTTCCTCACCCAACTAGCTAGTTATAGGTTTGGACATAACATTATCCAAGTCTTAGGTTCTGGTTAGGTTTGAAGGCTGAGCTGAATTCACTTCTGATGTTGCATTTCCTTCAGTCGGTTCTCTGGTTGAAACAAGAGGAAATCCAACAGATCCAGAAGGCAAATAGAAGGAATCTAACCAGTGGCTGCTTTTAGAACTTTTCATCTAGAAAGTTGCAATGTACACTGTGTTCCTGGGTTTTTAGTCCTCTGATAAATTAATTTCTCAAAATGTTGGCATTTATATCAGTTGAATTAATTTATCTCCTGTATCTGCTAGATTTGTTTGTTTCTGTGTTATGTCACTGGCCTTTGGTTCATAAATCTGCCTTGTGAACTCTTTCATGGATGTGAATCCAGTGATCAGGTAACATACAGGTTAAAGGGAGGAGACAGACCAGCATTTGTAACCTGAATAAGGAAACACTTTGTTAATTCAGCATCAACATGCACATACATCTTTGAAAGCATTTAGGGTGCAATTGATGTAACACTTTTGAACATCTGGTGAAGTGGGAGGAAAAGCAAAAGTGATCTTCCACCTCCTGTTCTACAATTTAGCTGGATGGCCATTTTTGGCTATCTAGCTGAGGCATTTTGGAGTGGGAGGGAAGGGTTATCTTGTATTCTGACAGCCTTACTTCCCTGCCCTCCCTTCCCCATGCCCTTTCTGTATCTCTGAAGTCCACCTTTCCAACCTCAGGGAAGCAGCCAGGTGCAAGGCAGAAGGAGAGGAATCAGAGTAGAGATACTAAGGTTCAAAGTCAGACCTCTGTTTCTGACCTCAAATCTGAGAATCCAATGGGCTCCCTAGATGCTGTCTAGGATGCAAAGGATCACTGTTTTATAGTTTTAAAAGTATGATGCATAAGTCCTAATACCAGACAATTGGTATTTATAATTGGTTATATTTGACAAATAACACAAATGGAAAAAATTAAATCCTGAGGAGAATATTTCTTTTTCAGAATTTGATGATGCAGCCAACTTGTTGGCAGCAAATCCAGATGCTGTGACAATAAGCATTGATGAACCTGCTGAGAAACCCAAGAAAAAGCATGGACATCTGCAAGATTCTGGGAGAGAGGAGGATGATGAGCTATTGGGAACAGATGATTCTGACAAAACTGAGGTTAGATGACAGTGCAAGTTTTCTGTCTGATAACTGGCTGCTCTTTTTCAAGCTGCTAATTAACATTAAACACTTTCTATAAAAATGGAAGTGGAAGCCAGCCATGGTGACTATCTGTGGAAAAGAGATAATGTAGGATTCTCCTTGTATGGTCAGGCTTCCAGGTAGCAAAAAGGAGCCATGTTCTGTATAGTTTGTTTGTCATTATATGCACTACAAAGTGCATATAAATCTTGTTTCATCAGAATGCAAGAAGATTTTATTCACCATGATTTGTTCTGTAACCCTAATTTCACCTCTTCTGTAGAAGGTGGGAACAGGTTGAGAGGAATACATCCACCTGTATACTCATAGGACTGCAAGGAAAGTGTGTATGACAGGTAGTGATAAAATGGATATATCACAGATGGAGTACCTACAGTTCACTGGGTGGCATAGGGTGGGTTTTCATTTCCTGAACAGGAGGGATTGAGTGCAGATTGTCTGACATCCTAGCTAAAGGCTTGGCAAGAAAATACTACTCATGTTCTCATTGTATGGCACAGATTTTATTGAAAATTCTGCTTTCAAATTAAAATCAGTTTTTTCAACTTGGTGCAAAGAGGTGAAAAGGGTTGCTTTTTAAAATAACGTGCTAATATTGAATGAATAACCTGCATTTTGCATCTTTTAAAATTTAAAATATTATTTATTTTCCAGCTACTTGCTGGGCAGAAGAAAAGTGCCCCGTTCTGGACATTTGACTATTACCAAACATTTTTTGATGTGGATACCTACCAGGTTTGTAATCAGTAATCTCTAGTAAGACATCATGCATACATTTAGTAAAGCAGTCATCAGTTTTCATTTGTTTGTTTGTTTGTTTTGGCAAAATGATTTGGCAGTGTGAAGAGGTGTTAATGATCTACAGCTCATTCCCAAGTAAAATGTTTAATATCAGGGCAGCAACACCAAACCCTGTTTTCTCCCTGTAGTTGTGATGGTGCTATGATTCAAGTGAGTTTAAAATTCACAGCATAATCCTGAATATTTCCTTTTTATAGATGTTAGCAAACAGTTTTGATTGTTTTTTTGCTGTAACACAACACATCAAAAATGTAGAAGCAGGGACTGAAATGCGCACTATAGTGATCCTGGTTTTATATCCTGGTTTGAAGGGAAACCACAGATTCCTATTTAGGACATAATGAAAAAACTATGGTTTATTTATTTATTTATTTAGCTTTGGGGCGGCTCACAACAGAAACAAAATACATAAATAAATAACAATATAACAATAAAAATTTATTTAAAACCCCCCCGGTGCATCTCGGCTAAAAATGTAAAATCCTATAAATACAAATAATTTAACAATTAAAATAAGTTTTAAATAAAAAGGTCTTAGCCTGGCACTGAAAAACAAATAACGACGGCGCCAGGCGGACCTCTCTGGGGAGCGCATTCCATAGATGGGGCGCCACCGCATAGAAAGCCCTCCTCCGGGTACTCACCCTCCTAATATCATTCACAGAGGGTTCTCGGAGAAGGGCATCTGTTGCTGATCTCAAGGGGCGGAAGGGCATATATGGACGCAAGTGTTCCTTTAGATAACCAGGTCCCAAGCCATTTAGGGCTTTATAGGTCATAACCAACACCTTGAATTGGGCCTGGACTTCAATCAGGAGCCAGTGGAGCTGACGGAGAACTGGGGTTATATGAGAACAACGCCCAGTCCCCGTCAGCAACCTGGCAGCTCTATTCTGCACCAACTGAAGTATCCGGACCGTCTTCAAGGGTAGCCCCACGTAGAGCACGTTACAGAAATCTAATTGGGAAGTCACCAATGCGTGTGTCACTGTCGCCAGGCTGTCGTTTTCCAGGAAGGGACGCAGCTGATGTATCAGCCAAAGCTGAAGGAAGGTGCTCCTCGCCACCGCCATCACCCAAGCTTCTAGAGACAGCTCAGGGTCGAGGAGCACTCCTAAGCTGCGAACCCTTTCCCTCAGAGGGAGTGCAACCCCATTTAGGACAAGGCCCAAGTCCCCCATCCTGAGGCCCAAGCCACCCACCAACAGGACCTCCATCTTGTCTGGATTAAGCTTCAGTTTATTGGCCCTCATCCAGCCCATTACCTCAGCCAGGCACTGGTTCAGCACAGCCACTGCCTCACCTGGATTGGTGGAAAACGAGAGGTAGAGCTGAGTACCATCAGTGTACTGATGATTCCGCAGCCCACACCTCCTGATGACCTCTCCCAGCCGTTTCATGTAGATGTTGAACAGCAAAGGGGACAAAATGGACCCCTGCGGAACTCCATGGCATAACTGCCATGGCACAGGGCCATAGTCCCCCAGCACCACCTTCTGGAAGCATGGTGCTGGGGGACCACGCTTCCAGAAGGATACCATTCAGAAGGATACCATGGTCGATGGTATCGAAAGCTGCTAAGAGGTCCAGGAGAACTAACAGGGATGCACTCCCCCTGTCTCTCTCCCTGCACAGGTCATCGTACAGGGCGACCAAGGCAGATTCAGTGCCGTACCCGGGTCTGAAGCCGGACTGAAATGGGTCCAGATAATCATTTTCATCCAAGAGTGCTTGGAGTTGTCCCACCACCACCTGCTCTAGCACCTTGCCCAGGAACATCAGGATGTTGGCCACCGGTCTATAATTGGCGACCACCTCTGGATCCAGGGATGCCTTCTTTAGCACTGGCCGGACTCCCGCCTCCTTTAAAGGGGCAGGTACCCAGCTGTCTCTTAAACAGGCGTTGACCACCTCCAGGATCCAGGTCCCAATCCTGTCCTTGGCTTTCTTAAGTAGCCAAGATGGGCATGTGTCTAGTAAGCAGGTGGTAGGGCGTACTTGTCCAAGCACCTTGTCCACATCATCAGGCCGCAACAGTTGAAATTCATCCATCAGTTGTGGACTCGACAGTGTCGATGGCATCTCTCCAGTAGAATCTGGTTCAATAGCGATTTTCTCCCTGAAATGCTTGGCAAAGTCGTCACAGCAGGCCTTCGAGGGGGGCACAAGATCTTTCTTTGGGCCCGGATGTACCAGTCCCTGCACCACCCGAAAGAGTTCCGCCGGACAGCATTGTGAGGAGGCAATGGAAACGGAGAAGAATTTCTTCTTCGCCGTACTCACCGCCACAGCATAGGCCCGATAGTGGGCTCTTAAATGTGTTCAGTCAGAATCACCCCGTGATCTCCACCTACGCTCTAGATGTCTCCCAACCTGCTTCATTGCCCGTGATTCAGTTGTATACCAAGGAGATGAATGGGCTCAGCCAGGTGGGAGAGGACACTTGGGAGTGATCGTGTCAATAGCCCTGGTCATCTCCTCATTCCACAGTTCAACCAGGGCATCGACAGGATCCCCAGCCTTGTCAACTGGAAAATCCCCCAGAGCTTCCAGGAATCCATCAGGATCCATCTGGCTCCGGGGGTGGACCAATACAATTGGGTCCGCACCCTTACAGAGGAAAAGGCCACACTTGAGCTCAAACCTTATGAGGAAGTGATCTGAGCATGACAAGGGAGTCAAACTTAAATTCCTCACCTTCAGATCACCCTCTTCCTGCCCTGTCAAGAAACCCAGGTCCAGAGTGTGTCCACATTCATGGGTCGGGCCAATGATGTGTTGAGACAGCCCCATGGCCACCATGGAGGCCATGAAGTCCTCAGCCACCCCGGTTAGAACCGTCTCGGCATGGAGATTGAAGTCCCCCAGGACCAAAATCCTGGGAGTCTTCAACACCAGGTCTGAGACGATCTCCGTCAGCTCAGGCAGGGAGTCTGTTGGGCAGAAGGGTGCACGGTACACCAACAGAATCCCCAATCTGTCTTGGTTGCCCGACACCAAGTGGAGGCACTCTAGCCCCGGCCTCGAGAGGACAGGAAGCCCCATAAGGGAAATAGAAGCTCGATAAACCAGAGCGACCCCCCTCTCCCCTCCCCTCCCCTCCAGGCGTGGTCAGTGCTGGACCAGGTACCCGGGCGGACACAATTGTGAGAGGGAAACATCCCCCCCTCACCCGCCCAGGTCACTGTGATGCAAGCCAGGTCGGCCCTCTCATCCATGATCAAATCATGGATGAGTGTTGCCTTATTTTGGACTGACCTGGCATTAAGCAGCAGCACTGACAGGCCTGGGGGGCAGTTGACAAGTCTACCTGGAACCCGCCGGCTGGGGGAATAACCAGAAAGAGCGACAGGTGTTAACCATCTGTCCCTCCTTCTTCTATGCTGACCCATTAGACCCCCAACGCCATAACATCCATTGCCCATCACGACCCCAATGGCGGCGCCCCTGCGCTCCCCAGGTGACATCATAGTAAAGCACGAGATGCACCAATTAAAAGAAATATAAAACCAACAATTAAAACCATTAAAAACATCCTACCGTAATCCACCGCTAACCCACAGATAAAACCAAACCATGGCCAAAGTCCCTGGCCAGCCCAGCCCCCCACTCGGCTCCCAAACGGTGACCGCCCTTAGGCCGCTGGCCCCGGTTGCCGCCGGCGCTTTGTGGCCCGCAGGGCCCCTCCCCGTGCCCCACCCCGTCCTGGCGCATCTCTCACACGCGCCGGGGGAAGCAGGCCAGAGCAGGGTCCTGGGCCGGTGGTCCTGGCCTCTGCAGTGGGGCAGTGGCAGCAGCGGCCAGCAGCAGGCGGTGGAGCAGTGGCGAAGTCCGGGCGATGCGGGCTCTGGGTGGCGCAGATGGAGGTGGGGCCGTTTGGCGTGCTGGTTTCCTCCCGGGGGCCGGCCTGGTCGCCTCCAGCGGTTTGTGGCCCACAGGGCCCCTCCCCGTGCCCCACCCCGTCCCGGCGCGTCTCTCTCACGCGCTGGGGGAAGCAGGCTGGAGCAAGGTCTTGGGCCGGTGGTTCTGGCCTCTGTGGCAGGGCAGTGGCAGCAGCGGCCAGCAGCAGGCGGCGGAGCAGCGGCGAGGTCCAGGTGGCGCGGATGGAGGTGGGGCCGTTTGGCGCGCTGGTTTCCTCCCCCTATAGGAAACCAGGATAGCAAATCCTATCAGGTTTGCCAGGTTGAACAAATTAGGTAGAGCAAATCCGGATAGCTTCCCATGAAGCTGAGAGCAACAGAATAGAGAGTGTGTGGGCACACGGTTTGTTTCAGGGCTGATAAACTATTGGTTATGGCCCAACAGAATGATACCTAAACTGGGCCAATGTCTAGATGTTATTCTAATCCTATAGGTGTTATAGCACTTTTGCTCATTTTTAATTAAAATTTTAAGTAAAATGTTTTGCATTACTTTTATTAGGTCCTGGATAGAATCAAAGGCTCTGTTTTTCCAGTACCAGGGAAAAACTTTGTAAGGCTTTACATTCGAAGTAATCCTGATCTTTATGGTATGTATAAATGGTAGCATTGTCATAAAGGCACTCCTCTTTTCCTTTCATGCTGAATGAAAATCAGAGTAATGTATAAGAAGTATAAGTCAGAATAATTGATATTTTGCTTTTGTCCCCTTTAAGGTCCCTTTTGGATATGTGCCACATTAGTCTTTGCCATTGCTATCAGTGGCAACCTTTCAAAATTCTTCCTCCAACTGGGCAATCGTAATTTTCATTATGTGCCTGAGTTCCGGAAAGGTTTGTAAAATCTACATACTTTTTATTCAAGTGTACTTTGTAGTAAATCACCAAGTTAAGTAATCACTTTAATTCATTTTTTAGCAAATGTAGCAATATAAAATGTTTGCTATAAATACAGTGGTGCCTCATAGTTCGAACGACCCTAACTTTAAACAATCCAGAGTTTGAACGTTTGAGTCAAGATAAACTCGCTCTGCAGTTCAAACAATGCTTCTAAGTTCAAAATGTGAGCGAGGTGAAAAAATGCAGTTGCAGAGAAAACGTTATCAGTTGTGGGCCCAAGTCAAAAAGAAGCCTCAATGTCCTGAATCGATTTGTCTGGAATCGTTTTGTCTTGACTCAGATCAATTCACCTTGAATTGATTCAGAACATCGAGGCAGCCATAACAGCGCTGGGGTGTTTGAGGTGGGAGGGGGGGTGTTTTTAATGGCAATGTGTCTTTACTGTAATTTTTTAAAATTATTTAAACATTCATCATATTTTTGAACACACCTTGTATATAACCTTGAACTGAATTCATTTCAATATTTGCTGCTTAAGTTGACCAAAATAGATATTGTTTAGGGTCTGGGAATGGATTAATTCACTTTCCATTATTTCGAATGGGGACAATTGCTTCAAATAATTCAGAGTTCAAATGGCCTCCTGAAACTAATTAAGTTTGAAGTACAAGGCACCACTGTAAGTATGCTATATAGAAGTAAGCTATATTCCTCTGTCCGTATACAAAGATCTGTTACAAACTCTGAAGCCATGTGATACAACTGTATTCACACTGATCCACATGATTGTGATGAGAAGCTAGATGAACTAAAACAAGCTTCTATTAATCTGAAATACAATGCAAGCACAGTGGTTAACCAGATTTCAAAAGCTCAGGCTTGATTAGTTTATTAAAGTAGTTAATTTTATTAATAGGATATCTCACCCCAGTAAATTACTTCCAATTACCAGCTGAAGGTTTCTTTTACCTAAAGAGACCTGCAACCAGTTCTAGAGAAATGAAGATGAGATGAAAATGGAAGGAAACACATGCTTGCATTATAGGTACCCGCCTAAACATAAGCGATGACTAAGGACAGAAAACATTCAGTCTTTTGATTTGGAGCCAGGCAGCAGACCTTGCAACAGACTCAAATGCCAATGGCAAGTAATCAACAGTAAAAATGTCCTTAGTGGCCCACATCATGCAGATTATTGCATCTTGGCTATTTGTATTTACAGGTTGGCTAATTTGCTTACCTAATATTGTGTATTCAGTTCCCTCTGGCAGTATGTATCAAACAACTGAGTCTGACTTTAAGGGAAAGACTGTGCAGACATAAATTTGACAGGAAGACTAATAATATTAGGCACTCTGTTAGTGAGCAAAGTGAGAATGTAATACTAACATCTGATTGAATTAATCTTGTTTCAACAGAGATTTTTTTGGCTATTATACATACTGGGGAGACTACCTTTCATTACTATTTCTATCAATGAAAATGGAATGCTCACTTTCTGCATGATTATAAGTGACTATTCCATATTACTTCCACCTAGTATTGCATTTGATGAAGGTTTTATTTAAAAAAACCATAAATAATAAAAATAATAATTTATTTCTATACCACCCCACAGCTGAAGCTTTCTTTGCAGTTTCCACAATCCATCAAAACAGATGACAAAAATATCACAAAGCAGAAACAACATTTAATTAAATATTAAACTGTTAACATATCTAAAAGGTGTTGCTTCCTGTTTTTGTTTATTATTCAAATCAGGATTGAAATCTTGATTCATCTCTGCTCTAGCTAAGGTTAGAGAAGACACTATATAAAATATGACTGAACAATGCATAAAAAGGGGACATAACTTTGCCATGAAGTGATGTTGCAACAAGTCTCACTTCAGGGTTGGGTGTTTTGTTGTTCACCAAAGTAAAGCAAGGAAGGGGTACAACTGCAAGCTATATACTATACTGGGTCTAGCTAGGGAGCTGAAATCTGGAAGTGAGTTTCAGTATAGTCAAACAGAATTGAGTAATTCTGAGTATGTTGTATGCATCTGATTTTAGCTCCTAGTTATTTAGAAATATAAAGATGATTGGACAAGAAATTCGGAAAATTTAGCCATCTATTTCAGTATTTTTCCTAGAAGTCAAGATATGTAGAACTATCAAGTATTTAGGTATAAATATTACCAAAAATGCAATGTTTAAAGAATAATTATTTTGATGAATTAAAATAGGAAATGAATGAAACTTTTAGGAAGATTGAGTTATCTTGGTTTGGCAGAATAACAGCATTTAAAATCTCCATTTTAAATGCCACGATAATATTTTGTTTATGATGTTATCAGTTAAGATAAAGATTTGAAAGAATTGCAAAATATGATTAATAAATTTTGTAATGGGGATAAAAAAGCAAGGATTAATTAAAAAGAGATGGAATATGTCCTAGAAAACAGGAGGGCTAGGTATTCCTAATGTGGGGCTTTATTATATAGGAAATCAAATGTAACATATATCAAATATTATACTCCAGCCCAATAAAATAATAGAATTATTGAGGGATTCTTATTAAATATTTTTCTCCAACAGTATAATAAAAATATTATTAAAAAGATAGAAACCCCCCTTTTTAAGAATGCAGTCCAAATTTGGAATAAATGCAAAAATGTGTGCCATCAGTTTTGCTGTTATATCCATTTGCAGTATTAATAGGATTTCCAGAGAATTTATGGGGTAGTTTGCAGGAAATATTGAGCAATAAACATATTAAGTTGAAAGAATAGTTAGAATTATATAAATTATAAATATTCCCATATATGTTGGAGATGTAACCAGGAAGTAGGTACATATTTCCATATGTGATGGAAGTATAAATATATCAATACATTTTGGAAAATGGCTTTCAAAGAAATTAGTAAAATATTGAATCTAAATATTGAAGTAGACTCTGGACTCACATTATTGTCATTATTTAGAGAACAAGTGGGACAAAATATTAAAGAATTGGTGACAAACTTAATAACAGCAGTAAGAATAATAGCAAAAAAAATGGAAAATAAAAGGTGACTATCAAATGCTTGGTATAAAGCGATCTGGAATATAGCTATTAATGATAATAATTTGCGATATTGTTGAAAAAAGGCGTGATAAACATAATTTTGAAGATTTTTAGAGGCCTTTTATTTAGTAAACGGAAAGGAATGTATGCCACTATAAGATTCAGTGTAGGTTTTGAAGGGGAGCAGGAGCGGAATCAATGATTTTACACTAAGTAGCATGTATCTGTTGGTCCTGGTGGAAGGTAACACGGTTATTATTGTATCATTTAGTCATGATCATTATTACTAATTTATCACTTGTATTGTTTTATAATTATGTACACTATTTGTTTTGTTTTTAAATAATAAATCAATTAAACCATACTGTAATACAGCTGCCTGATGTGTAGTCTGATTTACACCCATGAAATCAAAGTTTCCATGATGTGTTAGGCTGTCACTTTTCTCAGTATGAGTCTTAGCATTAAACTTCCATCTCTTTACAGTGTCCATAGCTGCTACAGCCATCTATGCTTATGCTTGGTTAGTTCCTCTAGCTCTCTGGGGATTCCTTATGTGGAGGAACAATAAAGTTATGAACATTGTCTCCTACTCATTTCTTGAGATTGTGTGTGTTTATGGCTATTCACTCTTCATTTATATTCCAACAGCGGTAAGTACTCATTATGTATATTTATGAAGCACAAGTGCTAAATAAATGGTATTTCTAAAAGAAGCAGATCAATACAGCTTGTTGACATGCCACAGGAACAATAGTAATAGTAACAGTAATTGAGGTGTTTTACACAATACTGGCAGATCATCTTGCATACATAGTAAAGATTAAGAAATGTTTGCCTTTTTATGCCCATAATTCATCTCAGTGATTATGTATAGATGTTATGCTCTGTGCAGCCTCAGTGGCTAAACCGGGGAATAAATTTTGTAGAGTTGGTTTATGGGTTCTATTTCTGGCAATTTTTTTCTGCAGACCTCTTCATTTTGACATACAAAAGACGCAATCACATGTAGACATTTTAAGTGCCTTAATCTTCAGGGAAGAGTGTCTATGCTATGCTATGCTATGCTATGCTATGCTATGCTATGCTATGCTATGCTATAATATAATATATAATGAGTGATTCATTTCATCACTTATTTGGCTTTTGGATAGTAGCAATGCAGAATATTTCCATAGAATTATTCACTGTCTGCATTGGTTCTGTTTAAGTGTCCTGTCTTTAGTGACCATAATAATCCCTGCATTGTGGGGAACAGTTCCAGGCTTTATCCTGAGGAAGAATCATTAATTGAAAACTCAGCTTTATAAACTGAGATCTAGAAATACCTTATCTATAGAGAAGGTCCAGAAAAGGCAGCTACATTAGAACCAATTCATTGTTCTGGTTGGAAATGGTATTAGACGTCAATGGTTGATGTAGGGGAAACCCAAGTATAATATTTGTAGAGATTTCATTTGATTAGACCTGACAAAGATTGGACTTTATTTCCTTTTTTTTTAATTCCAGATTTTGTGGATTATTCCGCAGAAAGCTCTCAGATGGGTTTTGGTGGTATTTGCTCTGTGTCTTTCAGGATCTGTCTTAGTGATGACATTTTGGCCTGCAGTTAGAGATGACAGCCGAAGAATTGCAATTGCTACAATTGTGACACTTGTACTTTTCCATGCCTTGCTTGCTGTTGGTTGCTTGGTATGGCAGTTCTGTTTTCTAATTCTTTTTGATTTGAACAGTTGAAGCTACAAATGTTGAGATGTGTTTATGCTTAACACAGAAATATGAACACATTGTTATTTGCATCTCCAGAGAAATTTATCATTTTCTAAATGATAAATCTGCCGGTCAGATTTGGCATAGGAACTCTCTTAGTGATAGACAGCCTTTTCAGCAGTTAAGTCTTCAGTTTAGATGCAGGATGCCAAACAGTATCTTGTGCATACTTAAATGTCATGTCTTTCTTAAGCACTTGCTTTTTAAGCTGTTTTCCCTGTTCATTTTAGTTTTTATAATTTTTTGGATAAGTATTTGTACTATATCTGTTTTGTTCAATCTCTTACAAATAACTAGTTTTTCAAAATCTGACTTTTAGTAGAAATGCTATTTTAGCCATATAAATCTAGTAGTCAAATTGTTGTGCCATCCCTGCATGCAGTATATTGTAAGCTGTGGCAGGGGTGGGGTGGCTGCAATGGATGTTCACTTCTGATATTTTTATCGTACTGTTCTTTTTGCACTGTTCCTCAACAATGTAGGCATACTTTTTTGATGACCCTGAACTGAATGAATTAACACCAACTCTATACAATGGAACAGTAGGAACAACAAAGACTCGGTAATTAAGGTGAGCTATTACCTTGACTTTTCTTCTGTTGCCGAGCTTCCTGCAACAGATTCCTGTTGCTGAGCTTCCTGTATTTCAGATTAAGGTAGGAATGAATTTTGGGACTTAAATTTGTGTAAGTGTGCTTGAGTTCTCAGGTGGGCTTTTTAAATCCAATTCCTTTCAGGGCTCAAGCAGCAGCTGTAGCAGCCCTCCAAAAAGGGCATGTATGGTACAGTTGGACAACAATCCAACTTGCCTGTTTTTAACTAGAAGTTCTTTGTAGCCTCAGTGAAGCACCTGAATTAGGAGCCCAGGTCTGATTTGATAACCCTTTGAATAGACCGCACAATGCCAGCAGTGAGTCATTCTCCATCTCTTCTCTGCCTTAAAAAACCCCCATTGTATAGTCCTGCATCAAATAGAGGCTTTGCAGGAAAATCTGCAGCATAGCCACTTCTGAGTGACACCACCATGGAGCTTAATCAGAGCACAGAATTAGACCCTAAAGTGTTAAAAAGTCATGTATTTTTAACAAAATAGCTTAGTAGAATTACAGTGATAGTAAAAGAGGACATGATCTTAATTCCTTTAAGGCTTCTTGCAGAAGCCCACATACAGTGGCTTTTCTTAAACAGTAGTGAAATGTATATTATAATGAAAGATGAGAGAGGATGCATAAGTGAATGTAGACAGTGAAAGCCATGTGTACATAACATGTGCATAGCCTGTGGAGGTTGGGGCACCTCATTTCAGGAGGACCTGAAAGGCTGCGACCTTGCTGCAACATGGGGTGCTTCTGGACAAGGCTTTCATCCTACAATGACCTTGCCTCAAACAGAATTTCATAGGAAATCTAGACACTGTCTTCTATTTGTAATCCCCCATGTCTTCCTACTACTTATTCCTCTTTTTTTCTGGTACTAGAAAAACTCCAAGAAGAAAAGATGTAATTAGCGCACAGTGACTTTTGATCTGTAGCACATCTGGAAGCATCCATGGTCTTCAAGTCCAACATTGTTACCTTCCCACACACCTAAAGAATGGGCAGCAGCAGTTTCCCTATATGGGAAAAACTCAGATGTAGTCGAGTGAAGGATAAACTAGTTACCTGTTCCTAGTGTCATGGTCTTTTAGAACCAGGTTTTGCTCACATCTGTAGCTTGGTTCCATTCTGAGTTTTAATTCTTGGTTACCATAGGACATAATATTGGAAACTGGCTTATCACTCTTCTCTCTTTAGACAGTTCATTAAATGATAGACAGCTAATTTAAAAATCACTGTTTCCATAATTCAGTATGCTTGCTTCAGTATCCATGTGGGTAAATGTCATAAATGTGATCAATTTTTGCTTCCAGATGAATAGCCTTACTGATATTGAAATAGGATATGTGGGGACTTGAATGGGAAATTTGGTTGAATTCAGAATATATCATATGGAAATAACTAGAGTGTCTTTGGTAATACATGGTGCTTTACTTGTACCAGATAAGGTTTTTTTTTTAAATTTAATTTAAAGATAAATTGCAAAGGGGTGAGCAAATTGTCTCTTAAGGTGGCCCTTGGCAAGAAATTATTTCAGAACTCTGGCAGGAGTCCTTCTTCCAGCAGCCAGCCTCCTTATGTGAGGCAGAAGAGGGGTGTCCAGGACAAAGGAGTGACTTGACCCACTTTTGGCTTTAGCCCCAATATGTTGTTCCTGAGAATGCAGCCTTATCAAGGGTTAGTATAGTTGGGCACCTGCTGCAGGCCCACACCACAGCAGGAACCCACTGTCAACCCCTCGAATTGCTCTGCCTGCTCAGGCAACAGGTTGCAGTGGGGGTCACCTGCATCTGGCTGTGGGTCAGACAATAGCAGTGGTGAGGAGCAGCAGCAGCAGATGTCACTCTCTGCTGGCTGATTGGCGCTCTGGGTGACATGGACGTGGTAACAAGGATGAGAAAGGATGAATAGCAGCTGGTGACAGTGCAGTGATGCCACAGACTCACCTTGGGAGGGGCCTGTTGAGAATGCCTTGCAGAAGGGCCCTCAAACCCTGGAGCCAGCCCTGCCTCTCCTTGTGGGAGAACTTGATCAACTGGACCTTCTATACTTTGAATAATCCTTATATTCTCAATACTAGCTGCTAAACTTTTCACCCTTACAGCTGCATCTATTTCTTCATCTGTGCAATATTGTTTTATTGGGGCTTTCCAGTACTATCAAAAGAACAGCCAAAAGATCTGAAGGAAACATCAGTGAAACATTCTGAATTCACAGTAGCTGACAGTTGAATGACCAACTACTAACGGACTTTATTGAAATTCTGCTTTGTTGAAGCAAAAGGTGAAATAGGTTTCAATGCTGTAGATTTTAACTGTCCTGATGTATGATTTTTTTTAAATCTTCTGCATAACTTCAGTGTTTGTCATCAAATAAAACTGACTTGAAATACTACCACTTCCTTAGCATGTCTTTAAACATTTGTTTCAAAAAGCCTGTATCTCTGGCTTCATTTCAATGCATCTTAGCAGGACTTTCCACAAGAATTTGGAATTGTATGTGATGGATGGGGAGAAGGAGGGGCAAGTGTGTGTGAGTATGCATATACACATGTTGTGCATACAAGAAATGTACATATAGCAGAGCATTCCTGTGGCCCCAGACAGTGCCTAGAGAAAAATCAAACTGTTTAGATGACAAGTTCTGAGGGCAGAAAAGAAGTTGGAGCTGAGGATGTGTTCAGACTTCCTTTCCCAGCCACAAAAGCTAGTGCAGGAAGGTTTTGGACTGCGTGGAGATGGACAGATTGACCTTGTCTTTGAAGGAGAAGGACGATACATACTTCTGTCAAACTTGGAACACTTTTTATTATTGGTTAGAGAAATGGGAATATGTGTAGAATTGAATATGGTTGTTGAGTGTAAAAAAGAGATGTCGATCCAGTATGTCCAATGTCCTGAATAATTGTTGTTTTAGTCTTGGATTTATAGAGAAAATAATAAAATTTGATTTAAAAAAAAGCTAGTGCAGGAAGAATTGTGCCAGTTACTTTCCTGCAGTTGTAACAGCACCTTGGGGAAGAGGTTTAGGGGCGTTCTTGGAGGAAGAGAGGGGAGAAGACTAGTGCTGCCAAGATCCAGGTGGCATGTCAGCCTCCTTTCCTCTCCTTCCCAAGTGCCACAGTTAGATAGCCAAAATGAGCTGTCCGGCTCCTTTGCCAAGCAGGAGGAATGTGGAGGCTCTCCTTCCCCCAGACACCTACCATAGACCTCACAGTTATGCGCAGTTTCCACTTTTTCCCAAAACTCTAGGTGCTCAGAAAAGTACCAAAATGCATCATATCCATTTTTGGGATCTCTTTAAAAGGGGGTGGGGGTTGATTGGGCAACGAGTATGGCTTTTATACTTTCCAAGGACCTGGAATCTCAGGGAAAAGTGCAAAATGTGCATCATCTTAAGTACTGTTGAGCATGGGAAGGGAGCTCTAACCATCCACTTCTCATGAGCAAAGATCACTCAACATGGAATGAGAGCAACATGAAAAATGTGTGTATGTGGAGCTTCTCTGCATCAATATTCAGGCTTAGTACTTACTGCACTTTGACAGCAGGTACACCCAAACATTGCCCAAATGAGGCTTCCTGTACTGGACCTACAGAAGTGCACACCTCCACAATTGCACAATTCTGAATAGAAAAATAAAAATGAAAGTTGTGCACATTTGGAGCACAAATATTAGAAAGAAAAGGGGGTGGCCAACCCGTGACAGCCCTCCAGTGTGTTCCTTGGGCAGTTCAGAAGGGTTGTTACACTGAAAAGGGGGGAAGCCCCAGTGAGTCATGGGGAGAGAGTACACGTTGGTCCTGCTGTCATGTCCCCTGGGATACTGACAGGAGGACTGAGGAGGAGGAAGGGGGTGAGTAACTTGCATTGAGTTTGCATGGCGTGTCATGAGAACTTCACATTATTTCAATAAATATAGTGGTGGCTTTGACTGTGTCAATTGTACAAGTAAGATACTTCACAAGTATGATATTCAAGTTACTCACAACTGGATTGAATCAATTTTCCTATCATTTTAGACCAGCCATCGTATCCTTGAACATATAATTCTGTAAGATTTAAGCTGATTTTTGTATCTTCTGAGGTAGCATCAGATTTGTTTGGTGTTGCAAAACCTGGGAATTATTGTACCAGCTGTGATATCAAATATATGCCAAATTATGGTTGCTGCTTTCTATGTTAGCACTTTGATTAGCAATGACTAAAAATACACTGAAATGTTGGCCATAAAACAATTCTTTTTAACTGGATCTTCACACAATTTAATTTCATTTTCAGTTAAAATAGGTTTATAGTCAGTGTTAAGTGGAGAATTTTCCAAATGTTTATTTCTGTAGCATCTCATCTCTTGCCACAATGGCTGCATTCACATGTAATGCTAAGCTATGCTGCACAGTAACCATGCGGAATGGTATCTCACCTTGCGTCCTGGGTTCAGGTGTTTGGTTTCCATGCATTCATAGTTTCCATGCTTCTCCATCTTCCCTTCAAATGATAGCCAGTATCCCATCAGCCCCATAGCTCAGAATCAGTCCCAGAGTGCACTGCTCCACCTGCTGTTGTGAGGCATGGACCTCCTCCTGAGTAAGCAGGTTGCTCCAGAGGGTTTTATTTTTCCCACAAGGCTTTATTGTTACTCATCCCTATTGTTGCACATCTCTGAGTTTGCCCAGCATGCTGTGTTGAGTCCTCTCTAGCACTTCTCAGTCCCCAACCCTCATACGCTTTTCTCCTGCAATGTCCCACAGGCAAAGCACTGTGGAACCTCACCTGTTGGGCTCCTCCCATTTTCTCTGGAACTGAATCTTCCACCTGTGTTGTCTCCTAGCAACTGGCAGCACCACTTCAGGGGGAGGAACCTCTATATCTGACAGACTACTGAGCTCCTGCTGCAAACCCTGCCCAGTTCCCAGCCCTTCCCGAGTTCTCTCCTTTGCTGTGCTACCTCCCTACTCCCCAGTGGTTTCAGAGGACAAAACAAGCCATGGTGAAGTGCACAAAACTTACAACAAGCCATTGTTTCTCCATGTATTGTCATAGAAACCAGATGTACCATGCCTCACCATGGATGCTGAGTTCAGATGTAACAACAAACTATGCCTGCACAGTTTCCATTGTGGCTTGTTATGCTTGAATTTGCCCAATGTGAAACTGAAAGGCTTTATACGTTTCCAGATGGGCTGCTTTTTCCATACAAAGCAATGTCATATGCTGCTACCTACTTTTCCTCTACTATATACTTCACAGCACTGTGAATTTGACATGCAGGGACCAAGAAATTAGTTTGCATGCACTGATGCATTTCTGTACCAAGCACTTCAAATAAGATTTCTTGCACTTTTCATGAAAAGTCTGTACTTTGTGAAAAGTGCAGTGTTAAAAGCCCCCTGCATCCCATGATGAACAGATGGTGGGAAAATTGTGTGGCATTTCCAAATTACGCCATCTATAAACTGTGGGGAATATTGGTGCATGCATACATGATGGAAATAGCTTGGCCTTTTCCCCTCTGCCTTGAAATCATAATTTGTTGCAGATGTATAAGCTTTCACAGGAAGTTTATGTTTAAAATCATGTGTTAGTTTTACAGATGAATTCACATACAATCCAATACCATTAGAATGAAACTCAGGCCCTGACTTTGTTGACAATATTCAGATGTTCCTGTTGAACTTGAACCAGAGCTGGTGCTTTCTTGGTCCTCATTTCTTGTTTGTTTCTATTACATTTCTACTGCCTCTGATAGTTCAAAAATTCCTCATTTCTGGAAAAAAAAACTTTTAAACACTCTGTCCACCTTAGTCTCAACTTTTAATTTATATTAACTGTGAACAATAAAGTGTCACATTAATTATAGTGCATATTAAAGAATGCATTGCAAACTTTAATAATTTTAGTAAAAATGACATGTATTTGAATATTGAACTAGCATAAAAAGTGGATTATGCCATGATGTCACTGGCTGTCCTCCTATAGACTGTTTGCAAAATACTTATTGGTTGCCACAGTAGGACAAAAGGTAAAACAGCTACACTTCTCTCAATCTGTAAATGTACAGTTGTGCTTTTCTCCAATTAGGAGTCCACTAGCCTTACGCTCTCAACTTTAACGATGCAAGAAGAGCACATGAATGTAGCAGCTGGCCTGAAATGGGACATGCAATGTTGGCCTTAGTACTATTGTTTCAAATGAGGGGTGCTTCCAAAAAAGAGAAGTCTTAGTACAAACTGTCAGAAAGCATTGTGCAGCTATTCCCTCTTTTCTTATCAGATTTACTGTAGTATAAAAAACAGATGGAAGAAGTGATGGGAAACCATGAGAGAATGACAAGTGTCAACGTTTGCCTGGTGTACAAGTATACATAACACCTGCGTGCAGTGAGGAAGTCCTATGAGTGAAACAGTCTGCTTTCTAGGTTCTAGTTTCGCAGATTTCCCTCTCTGCTGCCCACTCCCTATACTATACCATAGCTTTCTTCACATCTTCTCTTCCACGTATTGTACTTATTTCATTTTCATACTGCTCAATAGCTGAGGCTGTCTGGGCGATTAACAAAAGGCATGAACATTTTTTACTGGCATTCAAAGCCCAGCAGTCTCTGTATAGGGTGGCCATTTCCCCTTTCCCATCACTCCTTTCCATTTTGTCCTTTCTTTCCTCATTTTTCAATAGATAGGAACAACTGCAAAATATTTGTCTGAAAGTTAAAGCTTTCTGGTTGTTGTTGCCATTAGGGATGGAATGGCACTCTTGGAAATTTGAAGGCAAGTTCAGCTGTTTTTGATATAGAGAAAGAGCATATCTTAACTAATTAAATAAATCAATCTTTGATATAGTTGTGGTCTGCTGTATGCTATACATTTGCTAAACCCAAAGAAAAGGAATTGCTCAACAATCAACAATCATGCTCCTGAGACTTTGCCAAGACCATGTCAATGCCCTTTTTCTTTGCTACCCAGCACAAGAACAGCAGCAGAGCAGTGATCAGCAAAACTGTTTGGAAGCACACATCCACATGTATGTCTAAAAATTAATGTTCAGTGACCACTGCAGACTCACAGGACAAAGCTAAGCTTGACAAATTACAGTTAGTCCCTGGGTTACGGACAAGTTCCATTCCCAAGAACATCCTTAAGTTGAATTTGTAAATAAGCCAAATGTTTGCCTTAGTATATGCATATATTTTACCTTTCTATGCATATAAAACACTTAAGAAATACTTCCATATTTGCTAAAACATCTTGAACACGATACAACTTAGTAATAATAATAAAGTAACTACAGGTACTGAAGAGAGAGAATCTCTGTGTATGTCGGTAGGTGTACAGTATTTAAAAAACAAAAGAAAGAGTTAAACAGTTTAGCACACTCTTGAGGTCACATTATGCCTAACATTCACTGATGATGATGGAGATGGACCTAGTGCTGAAAAGTCAAGGTTTAATTGTGCTGCTGGAGCAGGGAGGGTTATCACTGAAGCTGCGCCTTGAAGTAGGCATCAAGAATTGTTTGTACCGCCATTTTCTTTTTCTTACCATAAATGTCCTTGTTGCAGCTGAGGGCCTGGTTACAAGGACAAATTCTAAAGAAAAACCAAAGGGGAATTACAAGCTCTACACATGCCCTGAAACATACTGGCTTGGATATGCTTGAGCCAACACCCAAAATGAAAAGCTATACATATTGTGTCTCTAGGAAACTAGGCTGCCAGTGACGATGCATCGCTAAACAAGTCACGTAGTTCCCTAGAGATAAGTCACATACCGTATTTTTCGCTCTATAAGACGCACCTGACCATAAGACACACCTAGTTTTTAGAGGAGGAAAGCAAGAAAAAAAATATTCTGAATCAAATGGTTTACTAAACTATTTAATAAACTATAACAGAATATAGTAATACCATATTTCAACCTTGTAAAATGAACAGCAGTCAACTGGCATTAAGAACCATCATCACTGTCATTAACAAAAGAGAGACTTTA
>NW_025335587.1:4651986-4678140 GCF_004798865.1 Varanus komodoensis
GCTTCATTCTTTCTGGCGCTACTAGTACTAGCCCTCCGCTCTTCCTCAGTAGCATATTGGACACGTTCCGACCTGAGGGGCTCATCTTCCGGCATCATATCTTTTTGCCCTTTAGAACAGTCCATGGGGTTTTCATGGCAAAGATACTGGAGTGGGTTGCCATTTCCTTCTCCAGTGGATCATGTTTTGTCAGAGCTCTCTGCTACGACCTGTCCATCTTGGGTGACCCTGCACGGCATAGCTCATAGCTTCATTGAGCTACGCAAGCCCCTTCGCCACGACAAGGCAGTGATCCATGAAGGAGCTAATACAATTACTTATGCTATTTTTTTCAGTTGTTTTTATGTTATCAGATTTATTTATCAGATTTAATAGAAAGAGTGCACAGATACTTCCAAATGGACAGCCCCTAGTGCTACCAATCAACACACTGTACAGCTATTCTGCCTTGTCTTCCTTAATTGATTTCCTGTGGTAAGAAATCAATTATCATCCGCAAGGGTGGAAGCAAGGGGAAAACATGGGAAAGTTGCAAACAGAAGATACCCCCCCCCCCGACATTTTCAAACTATGTGCCTAAGACAAGCCAATTGTGCAGTATCCCTTGTCTGGAAGCACCCTATGTCTCCCTTCTAGCTCTCCCAATTATATGTTCTTGATACCATCACACACAAGCTTGTGTGCCTTGTATACAGGGGAGTATGTCACTATTCTTAACTTCCTCATTACTTGTTTGTTATTACTATTGTTCATTAAATAGTTGTCCTTACACTTCAAAGACTGCTTGTGTCCATTGCAGGTAACAGGCCACTGGTCCTAACATTTGGAAGTTGCACCTGACCTTCATTTATGTTCAAATTTGATGAGTTTAAGAAGCTTGTCAAAGATTTCAAATCTGTAGCTGATTTCCTTGTGATCTACATTGAAGAAGCCCATGCTTCAGGTGAAGAAAGACTGTTATTTCTCTGTTGAAAATATGTTAACTGTTACTTCAGAAGGCTTAGAACAGACATGCTAAACATCTTCCAATGTTTTTGACTCCAGCTCAGAGAAACCCCTTCCAGCATATCCAGGGTTCAGGAATGTTGTGAGTTGAAGTCTAAAACATTTGGAGATCTACTTTTTTGACTTTGAAGATACAAAAAAATAAATAAATGCTCAAATACTTCTAAAATTCTTGTCTGACGTCTCATGGAAAGCCAAAATGAATGCTTTAAAATGAGGGCTTGAATAACTTTACCACTGTTTATTAACCAGCATCAGCTTTGGATTAAATATAAAACTCACATTCTACTAAGTGTGTTGTACTCCATCAAGCTTTACAATCAGGCTTTTATTTCCAGTGTTCACAATGTGAGTACTATTCTGTGTAACCAAAATGGCACTCTTCATGCACAAAGTTTGTAGAAGAATAAAGAATCCCTTAAGAAAAAAAAAGTGTTTTAAGCACCAAAGCAGCCCAATGAAAAACAAATGTGCTCAGTGGCTTCAAATTTCTGATTGGCTGTTAAAAAGAAATTAGAATCAGAAAATTATAGAGTTGACTAGAATCCTCAACAAGTAGTGCTGCACCCTGCAAATTTTTGCAGTAGGTGCAATTGCATTAATGAATTTAACTATGAACAGATGCTATAGAGTTAAACTAATCATACTATTTATTTTAGATGGATGGGCCTTTTATAACAACATTGTAATCAAGCATCACCGGACTCTCCAAGATCGTATGCAGGCTGCACAGATCCTACTGAAAGAGGACCCCTTGTGCCCTGTGGTTCTAGACACAATGGAAAACCTGAGCAGTTCCAAATATGCAGCTCTGCCAGAAAGACTTTATGTGATTCAGAGTGGAAAGGTTGTCTGCAAGGTAACAAAATGTTAGAAGGATGGTAAAGCCCTAGAATATGTATTAGCATGAAGACTGGTCTGTAGGGTTTGAGTTCCTTGGATCTTATTATTCATAAAAGAAACAGGATATGAAAGAATTCCTATCACAGTAAAAGTCAACAAAGTCATTTCCCATCAACATTCAGAAGTGATGGCTGCCTGAACTTGTCTTCTTTTAATGTTAGCTGGTCTCTGCTTTGACTAAAAAAAACTTCCAAGGAACACTAACCTGCTTCTAAATGCCATTCACTTTAATAAGACTAGCAGTGAGGAGCAAAATGGGGACTTGAATCTCTTTAACGAGAATAACATGGTGCTTACCAAACACAGAGCTAGGCACAAGAAAATTCAAATAGCCTGTTTCATGATGAAATTATTGGCATTAAATAACTAACAGTGCAATCCAGCTGGAACGCCTCTGGCCTCTGAACTGGGAGGATTAAAGGTATCCTATACAGGGCAGGAAGAAGATGGAGGCAATCTGTTTCCATGCTCCTCCCAACCTACAAGTCAGATCAATGGCCTATTTCAGCCATCTATCAGGAACTCTAAAGATTGGGAGGGAGGAAGCTAGACAACCCCCAGAATGCATTGCCCCTCTGCTGCCCACCGGACCCTCTTTGCCCCTTTTCTGAGATTGCTGTTACTACTTCAGAGAAGTTTGCATGGTTCCTTCCACCGTGGGAAGGGGAACCAAGCTTAGAATCCCTTTCCAACCTCAGATCTAGGAGTCCAAAGCACCCTGTGATCCTCTAGCCCAGGGGTCTCAAACTCGCGGCCCGTGGGCCAATTGCCGGGACGGGTGGGGCACGGGGGAGGGGCCCTGCAGCCTTCAAAGTGCCGGCGGCGCCTGGACCGGCCTCCGGGAGCGAGGCGGGATGAGCGGCCCACCACCACCACTTGATGCGGCCCAGCCTCACCCAGACTCTACTTCCAGCGGCCCCCAGGTAAGTTGAGTTTGAGAGCCCTGCTCTAGCCCTTGTTCAGGGGCCATAAGATTCTTCTGTAAGTTGTGCTTCCTGCTCTCAGGGTCCATTTCATGCTAATATATGCAACCTCCACAGTTAACCAAAAAAGAAACAAAAAGTTGCAGTTTTCAGCTAAGTGGTGGGGAAAGGGAAATTTTGTCATCTTAAGATTAACAGAGTTGTCATCCCCCCCATCTCTTCCCTTGTGTAGTGGTAAATATAAGTATGAACCTGGAATTTTGAGAGAGGAAGCAGCTGTGGGGAGGTAGGGGTGATCTGAAGTAGAAAGGTAGTGGATGGTAATGGGTCAAGCACCACTGCTTCTGTTCAAAAGTATCACCTCTTGAGGCTGTTTTTTAATGTTAAAAAAGACTATTAATGCATCGTTATATGAATTTGCATGTAACAAGTAATTTAGCTCTTTAGTATCAACAACTGAAGGATACCCATTGACTGACCTGCTTGGGGAAATGTAGCGTTTGTATAATTATAAATAATTTGAATCATTGATGGATGCCATCCTTTGCTACAGAGTATGTTCATGACATTTAGGACTCTAACAATATTTCTTTATAGTCTTCTGTTCCCTTCCCTGTACTTTGCATCCTGTCCTCCAAAAAATGCTCAAGGAAACATTGTATTTTCCATTTTCTAGGGTGGAGTGGGACCTTGGAATTATCATCCCCAAGAAGTACGTGCATTTTTGGAAAACCTAGTTTAAATCTATAAATCAGACCTTGTAGTAATCACATAAGTGAGCAACGCACTCTCTCTGTGGTCTGCTGAATGAATGAAAACTGATGCAGTAGCTAGGTTCACATGTTATGACAAGCAGCCCTGCATGGTTTCCACAATGTACAAAGTTTTGCCTGGATGTTCCTGACATACGATCAAGTTGCATTAGCATGGTTTCCACTGTCCCTGTTCAGTCCTCCTGCTGTTGGCACATAACCTATCAATCGCCACAACTGAATTCAATCCCACACTGGATGGCTGGAGAAGCTTCTTCACTGCTGCTCTTTGCAGAGGACTCTGTTGCAGCCGGATACCACAATGTGGAAGCCACTACGCTGGGTTCAGACGGACAAATCATGGAGAAGCATGAAAGCCACAGGGCAGACTTCTGTTTTTTACCATGATTTCTAAAAGCCAAACATATCATGGTGAAATATGACAACAGGGTTTGGACAGCATGGCAGACCATCCTGTGCAAGAAACCACTGTGGCTTGTCACTGCTGTGCAAACCCGCTGTCAGTTAAGTGTTTGGCAATAATTACCCCTCTATATAAAAAGTGCAAGCACACACTAGTAAGCATCTAATAATTGCACTTACTCTTGATGATTGCAAATCTATCATTAATCATTATGGCCTAAGTAACACATTCAAACAGTGTGGCAGTCACCTGAAGAAGAAGAAGAAGAAGAAAAAAAGAGATTGCTCCATGAGGCAAGCTATTTATATGAAGTACATCACCATATCATTCCAACTTTTTACAACTGTACTAAACAAAATAGCTGTGATATTGTGCTAGTTGGTACAATGGAAATGGTCAGAACTACATGATAGCTTGCTTCATATGCACGGCTTCCCACAGGAAGCAACCTCCATGCCACTCAACAAGATGATGACCTCCTCTTTGGTCACCAGTTCACAATGGGAGCCTGAGTATATGCGTTACCCTACAGCATCTCCTTAACTCCCCAGTTGAGCTTGCCAGGCTACAGCTATTTGGATTTGCTGCAGTTCTAAGCGGAAGTGGCCTTTATAAAGAACCAAGATTTCTGGAAGTCTGTTGGTGGAGCAAAGGATGCTTGCAAGGTCTGGAAGGGTTGTAACTCCAAGTATGTATTGTCCAGCATGTAGCACACATTTGCACATGGGCAGCTTTTGAATGGAGCCCTTTACCCTCACTGAGCAGCAATGAGTATTTCTGATTTTTCTGGCATAGATTTTTGACATTGATTATCACAGCTTTCTGAATGGAACCAATATAATAACTTGTTCTATTTTGTTTCTATTCATATTTGTTTATGACAGTCATAGTTAAAACATGGAAAGCTATGGCTTGATTTTGAAAAAAGTATTTCTGGAAACAAGATGCTGAACTATAGTTATTAAAACTTCGTCAAACAATCTTTATAGGCCTGAATGTGTTATTTTTAAGTACCATGTCTAACTATTCTGGTTGTCAATTGAACAAAAGGATAATCAATAGCTACAGAACATTCTATAGTAGCAACAGAAGCATGCATTTCTAAAAGAGGAAGAGGGAAAACTTTTCCAAATCTCCATTTATTGTGACGCAACAATGCACTGAATGTATATTATGCAATGTCATGGAGATTCTGATGCCACATTTCTGATGTATGCATATTCAAACTGAAATAATGACCAACCTTCCTGGTACCTTGGAAGAAGCAACCATTTGGGAATAACCTGCCCACTTCTTATTGTTCACTTTCAGCAAATAGTGGGTAGTACCTTATACTGCTGCTGCACTCCCACTATTTCTTTTATGCTATTGAAAGAAATAGCTTCTGTAATTAGGCTTTTCCAGTTCTAAAAGTAACCTGGGAAACCTTTCCAGATCAGGACTGATCAGTGTGGCTCCTTTCTGTGAGCTCCACTAATCTACCCTATTACATTAGCTGTCACTCCCACTGCAGCATGGGCATAGTAGACAAACAGAATCCAGTACGCTTAACATTATAGTTACTAATGCATATTGTTTACTTAAGAGGTGAATATTAGGATCCACAAAACTATTTTAGGTTTGCCCAGGTATTTTACTGCACTCACTGAGAATTTTTTCTTTTATTTTGAACCTTGGAGCTCACTCCAGCACAGAACAAGTCAGAGTACAGAGTAGGCAGAATGTTCAGCACTGGAATATATCTTTCACACAACTGAAATAGTCTCAAAGTAATGGTGGTGGTCAGGAATATAGCTCATACTGAGTCAGACCACAGGTGTGAAACACTTCTCCAATCATATACCTTAACAATTGTTAGGTGAGGAAAATGAGACTTCAAATGACAGCGAGGAATTTATATTATCACAAAGCAAGCTCTTATCAGTATAAGTATATTTTAAAATGCGAACCAAAATAATATTTTGTGATGAAGACATACAAAAGACACAGTTTACAAAATAATTCAAGGCTTCAATTACACAATTTCTATTGCAAAAATCAATATAATATCCACTATGCTGCAATTAGAACATTAAGACTGGGCTGAAATATCAAGTACTGTTCCTTCTGCTATCACCCTGTGAACTGACACAAAAGCATCATAAGCAGACAAAATTATGAATCGTAAGTATGTAGCTTGCTTCTCAGGAAACTGTCAAAAAGAAAACACCAATAGTTATATGACAATGGGCACAGTTCAGATAGGTGAAGCTTTTTGAAGTCCCCTTAATTTCAAAAAAATCAGTGTTTTTGATTTTTATACTAAACAATGGGAGTTGAAACTGCTTCGTGATTGAAATGCTTTCCATTTGTGCTCAATATTCAGCATAGGAAAAGTTAACTAAAAGCAAATTTTTGTACAAAATTCAGAGTCCAGTATTAAATCTTCTTGTGTGAACATACAAATACTAAGGGTGAAGTATAAAAAGTGCGACACCAATCCATTATTCGATCATGTTATGATCAGGTCGCAATCATTCATTGATGTAGTTAAGGTCAGGCTTCCAAAACTGTCTAAAATATATTTGATCAGAATCAGAACTCCACTGCATCATCCTGAGTTCTATGTGACTTACTTCTGAGTAAACATGCTTAGGCCTGTACAACATATGTCCAAATATGCATAAATAACCAGTTAATATAAACCATCCTTTAACATTAACTCCACAGTTTCATACATAAAGAAGTGTTAAATGTCTCTGCATTTTAGATTCTCACTGAAATATATGGATATGTTTCGAAGTGTGAACATGAAAATTCCTCTTTATTCTATTATTTTTCCCAACTCGGAATTCTTCTTAAATGGACTAACTAAATATGTGGTCCTTCCCCTGCCCATTCATTATCTGCCCTTTGTATATATTGTGTTAATGTTAGATGATGTATACTCACAGAAAATTCTTCAATTTGAAGCTCCCCTTCTTTATACTGTAGCTCTGAACATAAAATAGCATAAGTTAATATGGAATAAATTGTTTGGATTCCAGTCTTGGCATTCACAGGGAATGTAAAAATATCTAGTGAACTAACTCTAGTGAAGAATTAGATCCTACCTTCAATGAAATGTACAAAAATATTTGGCACAAGTTTCACTGGAGTCAGTGCTTGATAAAATTAACATTTATCAGTTTCTCAGACTCAATCCAGAATTTAAGGTATTTAAAGGTACCTCCACCTAGTCAAATCAGGGAAATGGTAAATGGTCTTCACACTCGTGGCACCTGTTTGTAGATTGTCATTCCCAAACAAGTTAAGGAGGTGCCATTCAAAAGACAAATCACAGCTTGTTTGTTCACTAAGTCCTAATGGTTCATAGCCACTGAACTCTAGAAATTATCAGCTAGAACTCAAATAGTAATTGGCATGTTTTCAGCACTTTGAAGTTCTCAATGCACTTCAAAAAGTTACATCATCATTACAATAATCTTTTCAAATACAGTAGTATAAAGAGCACCCAACTATTAAATGAATAGGATAATGGGGAAATAACAAAGAGATGACAGCTTTACTAGAAAGGCAACTAGTATAATTCAGCATGTAAAAGATGTTGTGAATAAACTCTTGATTCCTTAAACTTCAAATAAACAAACTTTGCTCTGACCCTAACATTGCATTTACTGGCCAATCCTATGTGTGCATGCTTACTTGGCCTGAGTTCAACAAGGCAGTCTTCCAATAACTGTGCATAAGACTGCAGGCCTAATTGATCTGTACATCAAATTGTGATGATCTATCTAATCACAGCTGTCTATAATTACCTTTTTCAATGCATTGTTCAAAGTTGACTGGTTCTTTAGCCACACTTTTTTCAATCCGTAATGTCTGTACTAAAAAAAATGATTTTTAAAAAAATCCTGTGTCAATTGTATTTTGCAGTTGCTTGGCTCTACATTAAACTTTAAAAATCAGTAAGAAAATTGTAATTATTATTGTTACACTGCATTTATATTCCATGTTTTTTCCTCTTGCAAGGAACCCAAGGCAGCTTATATAGTTCTCTACTCCATCTTTATCCTCACAGTGAAATAGTTTAGGCTGAGAGTCCATGACTGACCAAGAGTCACTCATTGAGCTTCATGGCTGAGAACCTGGGATCCCTCTGGTCTCTTGTCCAATACTCTAAGCACTATTTAAATTGATGAGTGAATTCACAATGTTAAATTCTCACAATTCACAGAAGGAAAGTAACATATATAGAACTGTTAAAAGACAAAGAACACAGAGACTGCGACAAATAGGGAAGCATCTATCATTTCTTTGAAAAAAAAATATTTACCTCACTTTATTCACCTTATTTTCAGACACACAACCTGACACCCATAGTCACATGCACAACAAAATCCAGTGAGGTGGATCCACAAATGAAATTGCTTCTGTCACTGGAACTAAGAAGGAAATGATTTCCTCCCTTCTCCCTGAAACCTCAAAATCTGCTCTGGACCCTAAAAAGCAGATTTCTAGGAGGCACAAGAAACTGCTACAGTGGGATATAAAGAGGAAGAAACGTCAACAGTGTGCATGAGTATTTGTTCACCTAGCACTGGATTCTGTAAATAGCCCTCTTTCCCCCAAAGAGATGCTTTGATTTACGGAGGCATGAGTCTCCACATTGCTCACTAGTTTTCCTCATTGGGCATTGATAGCATTAGTAATTCTGACCAAACTAGTCTTCTGTTGGATGGGAAGTACCTGGACTTTCTCAATTGCATTCCATGAATGCAGCAGCATGCATGTGTCCATTATGTATGCCAAATGCCAGGAGCTGGATGCAGGAAATGTGCTTCTTCCCCTCCCACAAGATGACTTCAGTTTGCAGAAAGCTGTTGCACAGGACCTGCTTTTGTGCATACACCAGTAGGCCCTGTGGGCAAGTTTTCACCAGCCTATGGAGCCATTTTGGCTCTGTACTCCCCGCTATATGATGGGTTCAAAGCAGCCATGAAGGGGTTGAAGATATTTCAATCAAGTTACCAAAAATATGCAGGACTGACTTTCTGAGCCAAAAGTATAAGGGAGTTCCTAGCATCCAACTCCAAATTCACAATCCCCTTGCCTTGGTTGAAGAATGATTTTTTACAGTTGTTCAAGGACATTTGCCATAGAGTGCAGGGGAGGGGGGAGAATCACTTTATGGAAGTAAAAACAAACAAACTTGTGACCCACAAACACTAATGAAATAAAAGTAATATAATTCAATATGAGCTGTGAAAGCAATTGTAAATAACAATTGTGCTTACTCTCACTGGAGTATAGTGTAGTGGTTAGAGTGAGGACTGGGCCATGGGAGATCCAGGTTCTAGTCCTTACTCAGCAGTGAAGTCACAGGGTGACTGTGGGCTCATCAATAATAGTCAAACCTAGCTCACAGGTTTGTTGTGAGGATAAAAGGGAGATGAAGAAAACCATGCAATCCGCCTTGAGCTCCTTGCAAAAGGAAAAGTGATAGGATATAAAAACAAACAGTTACAATACTAGGGAAAGACTTCAAGTTAGGAAATTTGGTCTCAGTTTCCAGATACTATTAGTATGTAAATGATCATTTACCTATGAAACACAGTTTATTATATTTTGGAGGACATTAATCTGAAAACTGAAACTTGGCTAACTTACCTAAGTAACACTGGATTGTTAGTTTGCTGATGGTAACACATTTATGAAAACAAATAATAAATTCTTGTGGAAACATCCCAGTTGTTGTCCAGAAGGTTTCAGATCGCCTATTAAGAAAGGTTAAAGAATGCTGTATGAATGCATAATATTAGAATATTATGCATAATATTAGAAATGGCAAATATATCTTCAATAGAGAAATGTGATTCTATTTACATATACAAAGACATTCAGTGTTCCAATAACAGTGCTACATTTTGACATTGCTAATTTTAACTTTAGGATTTTTAAATGTAGATAGCACATAAGGAAAAAAGACAGGATCCTGGTCAAAGAAGACAGTAATCTAAATGTTGGTTGTGAATCAGGCAACACATTGAGAGAAATAATGGACTAAAGCACCAACTAGCTATCTTGTGAGATATTTGATCAGGATCTCACAAGATTTTAAGAAACACGCATAGCAACTAGAAGGGAGAAGGCAATCATACTAAGATTGACCAAGGGAGGTTTACCTCTACCCTCTTGCAGGGGAATGGTCCCTCTCCCCACAGATGATGTTACTCGCCCTGTGTGGAAAACAGATCTTATGTTGAGGTGGGGAACCTCTCTCAGTTTGAGAGCTGAATTCAATTTCAGAGAAGATCTTATATGCTGCATTCTAGTAGACAGCAGAGCTAAAGGCAAAGGGGGTTGGTCTAAATGTGCAAAAAGTGTAAATACAACTTAAAACTTGTAAATGCTCCAGCCCTGCCTTATGGGGCACTGTTACATTTTTTCCCTGCTTACAAACAGCAAGTCTGGGGGAGAGGATTTCAATGAGGAAAATAGTGCAGATGAAAACAATCTACAATCTACTTTTTCTTTTAAAAAAACTCTTACTGAGGATTTCCCCCATCAAGTCCAGTTTGTCCCTTGGGCAAAAAGCTTCACAGGAAAATGAAGTTCATATTGGATGTTTTAAAAATAATAAAAAAGAGGCTTAGGGCATTGTAAAAGATCAAATATGAAAATCTTCACGCAACCCATTTTTTGTGCCCTTTTAGTTGCAAGCACACTGAATTCAGTGGGACTTATTCCTTCCTAATTTGTATTTAGGATAAAAACCTCAGCCAGTAAATTCAGTTCTCATGTACAAATTACTCCTCTAACATAATTAATGGCATACGTTTATCAGTGTAGTGCTATCAGCCCAATCCTATGCATATCTACAGAGAAGTAATGTGGGTACCTACATGTGCCTATGTCGGCAATCCTATTATCTGTGAGACTACTTCCAAGCAAACAACGTTCAGAGGCTGCAAGAAGACTAAGCTGGAAAACTTCTAGTCTGAATTTTCCCAGATAAAAAATTGTTTCTAGCCAGTTAAATTAACATCCTCAAGGATAATATAGATAATAACATAAAGCACATAAAATTGTATACAATTTTATAGCTATAGATTCAGTGTGCATGTCATACCAAACTAGATTCATTTTTTATTAGTTAGAAAAAACATCATCTATGGTCATTTAGAAAGTATACTTGTGACCTAAATTTGAAGTTTAAAAAATTGATAAGATTCTCAGATACAACTGACTGTAAATCCCAGAGACGACTGGTATGTTTATTGGAGCCACAAATCATTTCCAGGCCTAATAATTATGCAAGTCAACCCACTATTCTTTCAACCAGTTCTTTTCAGCAATATAAAGACAAAAGACACTGACTTCCTACAAGGCTATCTTCAGGGTAAATTGGCAAGGTAATTTGGAGTCCTGTGGCATACTAAGAGAGCCACACTACGCATAGTTAAACAGAAAAAAGACCTACAATTCCTAGCATGCTCTACCCTGAGGCATTCTGGGAATTGTAGACCTTTTTTGTTTAAACTTGTATAGAATTGTTCCTTAAACTAATAAAAATTCTTAATTAATAAAATCCTTTAACAAATCCTTTCTAAAATATTGACATCATTATCTAATTTCAAAATGTTAAAGCACTTAATATTTTAAAACGATGATGGCTTTAATTCCAAAGGAATGGTAAATTCTGAAAAACTGAAATCAGAAAATGTGCTAAAGAAAGCTTTGTGAGAAACCTTCTCCTGAAAGCAACCCCCCCCCCCCCGATACCCTGGAGGACTCGGGATGAAGACTTACCCATCTGTGATGTTTTCTGGAGGATAGTTTTCATCACTTGACGTCGCCAGAATAACATCGGCTCCTTCAGAACTGAGGCAGTAATCTGTAAATTTCATTTCGTCTCCTCACCGTCCTTAATGTTCACGCAGATTTGCTTCCGAAAGACCTCTTGTTGAGCCATCCGCCCAGAACGTTGCCTGGTTGCTTAGCAGCTCCTTCCGACTCGAAAGGAAAAGACGGGAAGAGGCGTGACGATCAACTCAGATAATTCCCTTGCCCGAATCATGACTTCCTTGTTATTTTTGACGCCATGTTTCCTGCCTTTTTTCCTGGGGGGAACTGATGGCCGCTCACAGGAAATGGTGAAATCCAGCCATTGTGGGTTGTGTTTGGGCTGGCGGCCGCATACTATCGCCCCCCCCCCCCGGCGCCGCAGGAAAAAAGAGAATACTGAAGTTCCTTTTGTTTCTTCTGTCTCGGCTGCTCATTCTTGGGGAAACGGTGCCTGTTTTAAAATACACAAATAATCTAGAAGTTGTGCTGCAAATTCAGATGCTGCCCATAGTGACTGGGCTGGATGCGGGCCAACAGCGCCGTCTTCGATCTGTCCATTCAGAAGTTCCATTGAGTATGGTGGAGCTTACTGCTAGGCAAGGGTATGTAGAATTGCAGCCTATACTTACATCCCATTGAAATCATTCACGTGAAAATTAGGGTAATGGGTAATGTAAGTCCCACTGTTTTCAACTGTGATTAGCTTAGGATGGATCTAACCATTCTCGCATCGCAGGCGTGGCTGCGCTGCATTGATGTGCAGTTTCTTTATTTGCATCTAAGAACGCGTGGCCAGCTTCCGAGCAACGATCTGGGTTGTCATAAAACGTTTTAACATTCTGATGTGAAATTATACCACTTATCGTCCTTCCCACGGCCCATTTTCCATAAGTTTGTTGACCTCACTCCGCGCAACCTCAAACACAGTTCGGGTCGCAGAAAAAGCAATGCAGCCTCTTAGACTCTACCCTTGTGATCCATTCATCCACGCAAATGCACTGAGGTTTTAACTTTCTCAGTGCAATTGTTACCACATCTACTCGGAAATAAATCCCATTAAGTTACATGAAACTCCCAAATAACCGGGTCTATTAGATTCCAGCTTCATGGTATTTAAAACATATAAACCTAGCATGTATCTACGTTAAGCTAGGCTCTGAACGCGTATGACTCCATCGTTTTTTAGCTTTATGTTCTGCGCACGCGCGCTGCTTTCGAGATGCCCTCCGGCTCCGCACCGGGTGCCCTGTGAGGTTAGTGGCCCGTAGCTGGGACCCCTGGGAGCTCCGAAGAGCGATCTTCCCCGCTCGCCTCGAGGACGGAGGGGCCGGTGGCGGCGGGAGAATTCTTGCTGTACTTTGTCTTTTGCGTCTATGGTCGGTTTCTTTCCTCTTTGGGGGTTGGGAGCCGAAAGTTTGCTGGCTCGGGCGCGTTGCACTTAATGTAAGAGGAGGCAGGAGACGGGACTGCCGAATCCTGGATCGCACATTTCGGGCAGTGGGTATGGCTGTACTGTTGCTTTTATTTCCCTACTTCAAACAGAAGCTCCCTGCATGTAGTTTTTCTAGGAGAACGGTGTCTTTTCTTGATACGCTAGTTAAACTAAACTACAGAGAGCTTTTTAGAAACAGGAAAAGCTCACCGCCGCACGTCTCACACATAAACTCTTCTCTCCCTCCCCTCCCCTCCCCTCCCTCACACATTCACAGCATCTGATGTGCTCGCTTATACACACAGCCTCTTCCCCCCTCCCTCCCTCACACATTTAGCAATAACTGAAGTAGACACATTGAAAGCAGTTCGAGTTAAGTTCACTTGCCATCATTCAGTGAAACTTAAATCTGACTGATTGTGATTCATCTGCTGGAGGTAGGACTAAATCTGGATCTAGTCCTATATTGGTAATGCAGAATTTTGAAAAGACTTCTTTTCACATACATGAGAAATAGATATCTAGCTAGAAATCATGGCTCCCTCAAGCTCATGTTCTAGTTTTATTCTGTCTTTAGGATTGTGGATTTCAGAGTCAAGAGAAATGTATCTTGAGAAACTTTTTCCCAGTCTGTAGATGCTTCCAGATAAAGGAGTCTTACTCGTAGCACTACAATTGGAAAGATCATGTGGCACTTCTTTCTTCCTATAGAGGGTTTTCTGCTCTAAAGGAAATGATGGAAGACATGAAAGCCAAACTATAAAACAGCAAGGTATACAAGGAAAGGAACTGTGCCTTAAACATCCACTTTTCCTTCTCTTTACCCACTGATAGTTGTGTATGTGTGGTTTTAAGCAGGAATCGTAAACTCCAGAGGACTTACTCCTTTGGGGAAGTTACAAACAAATATTTTCTTAAATTAAAACCTTTATTTGCTTTATGTTTTATCTTGTTCATCTCCCCCCATCCCTTCTCCAGATACTTTAAAGAGGAATGTCATGCTGTGTCTATACAGAAAACTTTCCAGACAGAGGTTCTGTGTACGTCCGGGAAAATGGTCAGCTATATAAAGTAAACCAAGTGTCAGGAGGAGTACACAACTGTGCTCCAAATCCAAGGCCTTCAAAACTGTTCTCTGAGGGATTCTCTGTTGAGCTCTGTGTGAACAGGGAAAATGACAATGGAAGGACAGATCACTTCATCTTCACTTACACAAAGGAGGGGAATCTCCGCTATTCTGCTAAATCTCTCTTCAGCCTAGCCCTGAGTTACATTGCTGACAATATTAATCATGTTGATTCAATGATTGGCTTTCCAGAGCAGATAGCAGAAAAGCTTTTCTATGCTGCAGATGTTAGACAAAAATTTACAGAGCCCGGAACAGGACTTGGTGCTTTGCAAAAATTTACTGATGCTTATGGAAATTTAGTGCTTCGAACGCTATGCTTGAAAAATAGGTAAGTATGCATAACTTGTTTATAGCAGTATTTTGCACCACCTCGAAAGGTATTCACTGGTGTTAACAAAACAGCAAATTGCAACATACACTGGCTGGATGTAAACTGAAATAAGGCATGGCAAATAAGCTATTTGACTGGCTTACTTTGGCTTTTTGTGATTTTTGTATATTTTAAAATTGGAACATAAACAACTTGCTTAGTGTTGGAATGGTAATCTAGTTTAGAGTTTTAGTTGTTTTTTTCTTTATACTCATTACATATGATTACAGGGCAGATCACATCATTTAATAAATGGCAAATGCAGTTTACACGTATTACCATTACCCAAACTCTTGCTGAAAATGCCTTTCTTATTTGGTTGCTGTTATAACAGTTCTGCAGTGGGCATATACTGTTATTTTACTTCTCAGAAATGAGTTTTTAAAAGCATTCTCTGGTTTTGTCCTATAAATGTAAATTAACACCACCTTCAACTTCCTACTCACAATTAATTGAAATTAAGTTTTATTGGAAGCCAAGCAAATTAATTTAGACTCAAGTTGTAAGAGACTAGGTTTGCATGGCTCAGCCACAGTGGTTCATTGTTTCTCATGTCATCTGAACTCGGTTGTGGTATTTCAGCATGGTAAGTTTTGCCCTCAGAAACCATGATTTAAAAAACCAGTGGTTTCTTCTATGGTTTTTGCTTACCGTGTTTATTAGTTGTGTTGTCTGAATCCAGAGGAAGAGAGCTGCATGGCAAGAGCTTGCTGCTGTTGCCAAACAGCTTGTTAGAGAGCACCATGGACAACTGCCCTGGTTAGGCACAGCTGTCAGAGCCATCCCAGCTGTTCTGCTTCTTGCCCCTGATATTTTCTTTGAGCAGGAGCTGATAAGCTGCCCACACTTATACCCACACATGCTTGAGAATAACCTCTCCCATCTGAGCAGCAGATCTGGGCTGTGATGTTCCCAACCTGAGCAGCCCCTCTTGGTCAATTGCTCCCCTCCTGCATGCGAGGGTGGAGGGGTGAGTGTGCTGTGCTGCCTGGCTGAGGGATTCCCCTGCTTCTTCCATACAGGAGAGGGGAGGGCAATCTGCTGGGCTGCACTGCCTCAGTTGGGGCACCGCTGCCCAGTGGTTCTCCTCATTCCTGCCTGAGAGACTTTCTCTTGGTAGGGAGTGAGGAAGAAAGAAGCCTATCTTTAGCCTACACTAACCTGACTCCTCACCTAGCCCAGGCCTCTGTTTCTGCTTGAAGGACTTGCTCTCCAGCAGAAGCAGGGTAGGGAGTCGGGTTAGCGTAGGCAGAGACCTGTAGAAAAGATTCTCCCTTCCTTGCTTCTGCTTGAGAGAAAGCCTCAAATGCTCCAACTGGGCAGTGAAGCCCAGCTGATTGCACCCCCACTCACACCAGTGGCAGATCCCCACTATGTGCACCCCCACCCCTCACTCGTGCAAAGTGGAAAGGTGCTCTGGTGAATATCGGCCCCTCTAATCTAGCACATGCCAGATATGGGGGAGGGAGGCATGGAACAGCCATTGTATGCTGTATTGTCTGTCATCATGGCTTCTTGGCATTTCAGGACAACCTGAAGTGTGTAGCAGAATAAAGGAAAGCAGAAACAGAACATTAGGTTACGGTATTGAAGAGTTTCTCAATTGTTTTTTTTTTCAAAATGTATCACAACTGGACTAGCTACCAAGGCAAATGTGTGTCTATAGTATTTTCCTGGTTGGAAAGCTGGCTAGTAACATTTCATTTATAGAATGGAAGACAGTGAACCAAACCATGAAATCTTGCATTTGTTTTTATTTGTTACAGTTATCTGGTTATTTCTGAGAAACTTGAAGAAATTAAATCCTTCCGGGATCTAATATGCTTGGATTTGTCCTCTTGTAAACTTGGAGATGAGCATGAACTGCTAGAACATATCACCAGTGAGAGACTATCTAGGTATCAGTTCATTGTGTGGGGAATCAGCATTCTACTTGTTTGCTTTCTTGTTTAAAGACTTAAACCAATCTGATGTTCAAATGCTATTCAAAGGCATCAATACCATACATCATACTGGGCAGTATCTATATTGCTGCTGTGCCATTTCTGTTTCTTATGTGAGCAGAAACAAATGTTTGTTCAATATGGATTTTGTGGCTTTAAAAGTAACCCTGAAAATGAGTGCTACTTCAGGACAGGATAAGTCAGTGAGCTCCCTTTTCTTCAGATGCTCCCTTCTCTGAGCTCTGCTGATCTGCTCAATTTCAGAGAAGAGTGTTCCAGTCATTTTGGGTTACTTGTAGAACCACATAATCTCCATTGTGCTCATAGGCCAAGAGAAACAAATGTTAGTATAATAAGATGCTGCCCAATCATTGTACATCTCATAGCTGGCATACATTTTGTATAGATGTTCTTTCAGTTTTGTGTACCAATGGCTCCTGAAAACTAGTTTAACAATAATTCTAGGGGTCAGTATTGCAGATACTGAGCAAACTACATGTTGCATGTAACCATGGGTCATTATAGACTATAGATCAAGATTGTACAAATATAATTATCCAGTGGCCGGTGACTAATTGCTGCTTTTGAGAACGGTCTACAAAACCTTCTCTCTTCCCAGATCTTTGGAACACTGAGAAAAATATGAGATTGTGGAGTTGTCCCACTTTGTGCATGGAGGGAGAAACATAGTGCGTCTCCTCTGAATTTTCTAGCATGTGCAGAAAACATTTAACAGAGCAGTCTTCTACTTTGCACTGATGGTTGGAAACACTCAGGTGCATATTCTTGCTATTTCTAAGTGTCTTACTATTTCTTGGTGCAAAGTGGAAGGCCTAGCTCCTTTCCCAAATTATCTGTGTGTACCAGCAGTTTGGTGGGTGACTAAAAACAATGGTGACCTGGAAGGGCTAAAATGTGTAGGCCCCTGTTTAAGGTAAATAGAATTATGCAAGTGCAAATATAATATCCTGTTACTGAACATATAACTTGGTTTATTTACTTTGTGCAATGTAAATAATTTCTGATCAACAAAACATAATTCTGAGTTATTAAATAATCACATCATAAAGCCATACTGATACTATGTTAACTATTTCATCTAGTATTCTGATTTTTTAATGTTTGCATATCATCTTCATTTGTAGATAGAAAACAAGCAGTTGCTTTATAGTACTTAATAAGCTAGGGTGCAGTCCAGTCTGGATACCCATAATCCTCTGAATTCAAAGGATTCTAGGCATCCTGTGCAGGTTGGAAGAAGCATGGAGGCAAAGGCGAATGGGGCGGCATAAAATGTCTTAATAAAAAATAAAAAAGGTCACCTCTGTCCTCCTTCTACCTTACAAAATGCTTAGAAGGCTAATTTCAGGTAAGTGTCATGAATTGGAGTGGGAGAAAAGGAGGTGAGACACCAACACAATACCAGTATTGTGGCAGTGGCAGGCTCCCCCCGCCCCTGCCTCATAAAACCCTCTAAACTCCCTTGACTCTGAGGTTGCTCTTGCAAGTGCAGTTCATTCCCTGCCAGCTGCATTGGGGTGGGCGGAGAACATGCAGAGAATGGAGACTCAGCTATGAGATCAGAGCATGCTTCCAGTCTTGTAGCTGGGTCTCTGAAAAGCTCTTTGGCCATCTATATGCTATCTAGTGACCACAGGATTGCACTTTCCATCAGTATTATATACAGTGTTCATGCAGTTGGCTGATTGTGGTGCTACAGTCTACTCTATGGATGCTCTTTTCTTTTTTTATTCCAATTTAAGCATTTTCAATTGTATATTTAGCTATACTTCTGTTTATTACTTGCAAAATGTGGAAATGGAGGCCTTAGATATTTGGTAGTTCATGCCTGTTGGGAAAAGACTTTCCTAATTTAAAAAATGACCCCAGGTCATTATGTAAACATTAACTTTTACATTTACTTTAGTCTGACTCAGCTTCTCCTGAAAGATAACTGCTTATCGGATATTGGTGTTCGCAAAATGACAGCACCAGTTCGAATTATGAAAAGGGGCCTTGAAAATCTCTCAGTATTAGATTTGTCTTGTAAGTATGGCTTCAGGTTAAAATCAATGTATAATATACTTCTTAATTCTAGTCTGTATCAAAAATGTTAATGAATCCAAATTAATCTCTTTTGGGGTGTCTGTTACTAGAGAGAGAAACATGAGTAGGTTGTTGTTCAATATAGTTGATTAAAATCAACCCTAGCCTAACAACTGTGGGCTAACATGCGCCCACCCACTGACTTTTATTTCTCGGGCATGGCCAGGAGGAATTCTGGAGTGCTGCTTCCACTTTTGAGTAATCTCAGCTTGTATTATTGTCTCAACCTGACAAACAGCAGTTAAACTTAACTGTGGCTAGTTTCAAACAAACTAACTTCATAACAATTGTTATTTTAAACAGTTGTACATGTAGTTTCATGTCCACTGCTGGAATCAAGCCCTGGGCTAGATAAAGGATTCTCCACTTTTTTATCTTTGGTTTAATGTAAACTGATTGAAACAAGGGTGGTGGCTACATGAGCAGCCCTCATATATGAAGCACAAAAAGACTGTACATACAGTAGATGTGGAAGGACACACCCTTCCCCCTCCAAGTTGAAAACAATGCATCTATGGCTTAAGAGAACTTCAGCTGCAAGGTGGCTATGCATGATCATAATTTAGTTTTTATTCATGTACACATAATTCTGTTAACTGTAAACTTAATAGCATAAGTTTGATACCAACTTTCCAGACTTAACCATTGGCACTTATTTTATAACATCTACATTTGTGCATTTTGTATTTTATTACAACCCCAAACACTTTTAAAACATATCCAGATATTTAGATGTGGCCCTTTGTCAATTGAAAAAACAGAAGTTTCTTCTGAATTATGGGGTCAGCATCTCTGGCACTGATAACTCCCCCACCCCACCCCCCAGGACACTTTTCAGTCATTTGTTCCATTTGCTTTTATTGCCTTCATGCTATCTACTAGTTCAATGCGGTATTCTTTTTATATAGGTAATCCAGGAATCACCAATAAAGGACTTAAATACCTGTGTTCTTTCAAAAAGTTGAACTATTTGGATCTCTCTGGGACTGGTCTCAAGGTGAAAAGAAGTTTCTGCTCTGCTGAATTTAGCATTTAGGCACAGAAATTAAAGGAAATTGATTTCTGAGATATTTTGTAATATCAAAGGAGAAAGGAAAGTCAAAGTTTTTGTCTTTCTGTAAAGTCAAACCTTGGTTGGCAATTACTCCTTGTACAGAATCTGTTTTGGTTTCTCCTTCTCACTAGGACAAAAAAGCAGCTATTTGTTGGATCCAGACACAAATTGGACTGTTTCGTTCAGAGGTGCCTTTGAAAGAATTTGACCACAACAGCTGTAAAACAGAAGGATGGGCAGAGCAGGTATGTCCTGATTACTCTGATCAGGGACCAGCATCACACAGCATCTTTCCATCTCTTATGTGCTTGATTTAGAGGCAATTTTCATAAAGAACTAAGAAATTCAGGGCTCAAATAGGAGAGTCATCACTTTTTTCATGACCTCTATGACAACCATGGGACCGTCTCAGTGATTAGTAGAACCACAAAGCAGGCAAGTTATACTTTCAATCTGATATTTCCCTCAGTGGTTAGGAAGGATGTTTTTGATGTAGGAGGGCTTTTGGCGACTCCAGTGTTCTGATCAGACCATGTCTTGGTGACATTTAGTTTTGCAGTATCTAATCCCTCCATAGGGGTAGAAATACCTTAAGAAGGTCCACCCTCAGAGACATATTTTTGAATGCTTTGGGAGATTTCCCAGTAATTAGAGCTGATGAATCAAGTCTTATCGCAGGATGTGATGGTTCAATGACACAATGGCTGCAGGATATCTTCCCTGACAATGTGGATCCAGGGTTGCTCCCTGATCTTTGAAGAACTCTGATCATTTTTTTTTTTGAATAAGTTTTATTCTTAATAAACCTAACAAAAAAGAAACTAAAAACAACAGCAATCATCGAGAACATTGGACCTGCTGGGTCAGCCCCCCACATTTTTTTCTTTTTATGTTAAACTATAAACATATTTAAATCTATGCATAGTCCCATTTCTCTAGCCAATGATAAAAAGAATCCCAAGTTTGATAGAAGTCTGTATCTTCTTTCTCCTTCAGAGACAAAGTCAGTCTGTCCATTTTTGCACAGTCCAAGATCTTTTTTAGAATCAGTTTGTCGGTAGGTTGAAGAGCTCTGATCATTGAAAACAAGAATAAATGATGACTGTAGCACCAGTACCGTAAGATTCAGTGTGAGACCAATAAAGCACACACTGGGCTGAATAACTGTGCCTACTGTTACCCCAGGGAATCTTGGGTGCAATACACCTAAAAAAAAAGTGTGGCAGGGGAGCTTGCCATCCTGGATACCTGAAGAGTCTTCAAGATCTTTTGCTGCCAAAGGGAACATGCCCCCACTTTGCATTCACACAGACATATGTTTAGAAACAAAAGGAAAGTTTATTAGAATGAAGTATAAAGCAATTACAAATCCTTAACCCAATGTTGTCTAGCCAACAAATATTCCTACCCTATTTCCAGCTTATCTTCTTTTTAAAGAGGTAAGGAGTCTTCTGCCTAATGGCCTTGTGGAAGGAGAGAAGCTAAGAGAAAATGAGAGGAAGTCCAAGGCTCCCGTTTGTCAGTTGCCCTGCACCGTAGTCTCTCAACAGTAGTCCCTGGTGAAAGCAGGAAGGGTGCAAGTAGTCCCCATTCCAGGCTGATTGCCACACCCCGGTTCAGAGCTTGCCCACTTCCATTTGCTAAGTCCCTGGTTCTTACACACCCTTTCCTATACTTGCTTCTAGTAAAGGAAAGGGAAGGTGGTGTTTCTCAGACATAACTGGGAATATGTAAAAAGAAATTTCTTTTAATATGAATGGACTGTGTTCTTCAGCTAAACAAAATAGGATAATGAAAATAATACATTAAGTGCTGGTTTGTTATTGTTACAGGAGACCCATCATACCACACAGGTACAGCATATGATGAATCATCCACCCTTAGAACAATACAGTGCGAGTGGAATATCAGAACTGTGGGGAGGGGGTAGCCATAATTTTTACTGAAGTAGTAGATCAGTGGTAGATATAGAAAAATAAAGGGTAAATTGGGAGAAAGATTCAAATAAATTAGATCTTATGCTCCTAATGAAGCTCAACTGAATTTACACAAGAATTTTTGACTAAGGTTAGGCGATATGTATGGGGGGAATAAACTTAAGACGGGATACCAACTGTGTTTTAAATTTAAAAAAATAGATACAACTTCAAAACCTAGAAATTATTTACACATGGGGCAAGAATTCTTAGATTACTCAGTAAAAAAGGTTTAGTGGGTAGATGGAAGTTTTTAAACCCTACAACTGAAGCGTATTCTTTTTTTCAAAAAAATACTCAGCGTAGGCATGTATAGCCAATATATTTATGTTAGAGATGCTTATATCTCTGTTGTCTAAGATAGATTTTGCACCTATTTTGGTATCTGACCATGATCCAATGCAAGTGTAATAGGCTGCTAATACTAATCTGATAAATAAATCTATGATTCGGATGTTAAATACAAGTTTACTTATGAATCCACATTATTGAAAAATTAAAAAATGTTATAACTTTTTAATGAAATGAATGATACTCATGAAGTGAAGTCAGCATTATTATGGGATACACTTAAAGCATATTTGAGAACAAATTTTGTATTTAAAGTTTATAAAGATCAAGATTAAATAAAGAGATATAATTTGGCAGAAAAAATACTTGGTAAAATAAAGATATTATCAGAAAAATGCCCAAAAAAGGCTGTAAAAATTATTGAATTGACATGAGTAAGGGAAAACCCCAGGGTTTGATGGTTTTACAGCTGATTACTGCAAGGTATGTGAGGCTGGAATTGTTCTATTATTTTATAAAATGTGTAATTCAATATTAGGTGAATCCTGATGAGATAGGCACTGTGGGCAAGTAACTACTGGTATGGGAATTAGGAGCGTTGGATGAAGGAACAGGTTCACAAATGCTGGGGATGCTGGGTCCATTGCAGTCATTGGAGACTCAAGTGACTTGTGTAGTTAGGAGAATTTACTACCAGCTTTGGTTCATATGCCCAAGGACGTTTTGGTGTCACCATGGTAACTACTGAATAACAAGCTATAATATCCCTAAGGTGTCTTTCCCATATGCTTCTTGAACAGTCATAGTCAATTTCTTTGTATACCACTTTTTCCACAATACCTTGTGAGCAGTTTGCTGGCAATTGAAACATTTTCACAATTTTTATTTCTCAGACCATCTTGCAGTGGGAGCATGCAATCCTGGAAGCAATTAGGCCCCAAGAAAATTTGAACTCTAGAGGAGCAGTGCAGAGTTTCTGTAAGTAGCTAAATGAAAATATTCATTTTTAAACTAAAACCTGTTTATCATTTTCTGGATTTGATGTTGGGGCATACAGTTGTTCACTAAGGCTATGAGGCAGAAAGACTTTATAAGCACAGCTGGAAAGTGGATGTGGACCTTTGTTTCCTTTGATGATGAAGCAAGCTCCTTTTAAACCTGTTGCCAGTGGCTTATGCCATTCACAGTGAGAGCTTCTGTGGGAAACCTCTATGCTCTTTAACTTTGCTTCTTTAACTCCTGGCCAGAGACTTGGACAAAACTCTTAGCAATTAATTAGAAGTAGGACATGATGGAACTAGATAGGTGAAGAGGTTCATCCAGTTTTATCATGTAGTACTAGATGATTTAAGCCCAAATGGGTATGTTTATAATACTGGTTAACATGCTAGTATTGCAAAAGAAAATGCCAGTTTTGAAATATTCTGTAATTACAGAATGTAACATTCTGTAATGCTATTCAGAACGCCCCATGAAATGCTATTTCTGCATAGCTGTACCTCTCTACAAAGCTAGCAAGGGCCCCTTCTCTTTCAAGTTCCGTGTAAAAGGACAAAAAAGTCACATCAGCAAAAAAGTGACAACTTTTCATCCTTACAAAGTATTTTAACTGTGAAAATTGTCTCAGGTGTTCTGTTTTTAGCGGCACTAGTCTGCAAATTAAGCTGTGTGAAAATGTAGCTCTGAGACTACTTTGTAAAATCTCTTTTGTAGATGGAAAAAGACTCAAAGCAGAAGGACCTCTTGAATACCCCACAACAACAAGAGAAAGCAATTTTGTGAACTTGCAGTTCTACAAGGGAAGAGAGGAAATGTCAAGTTTTTCTTTCCTAAAAGGGAAGCCAGAGATTAATGAAGAATTAATCATTAAACACAAAAAGAAGGATGCTGTTGAACAGAAAGAACAGAACTTTAAATCAAACAATTCAAGCTTCTCAAAGGCAGACTGGGATTTGCTAAATTCTTATTGAATCCAAATTGTAAAACTATTAGGAGTTGAATAAAGAAAGGTAACATGGCATAATTTCTGCCTCTGATCTCAAAAAAGCAATGACTTATTCAGTATTTTGAATTTAGCATAGGAATCTATTTGTCAACAAATTATCACCTTTCAACTAATGGATAATTTGAAAGAGATCAACTCCCTACACTGTTTCATTTTTAAAGAGATGATTCATACAACTGCACATTGCATCAAGGTTTACAGCTGACCATGTGAAGGACTTCCACTGTGAAACTATACTTGTGGTGATGTTAAATGTGACCCTTTGTAGTGGTTCATTTCTGTTGGCTGTAGCCAACATTTCTGAAGCCATTTCTGCTGGCTGTAGCCAACATTTCTGAAGCCATTTCTGCTGGCTGTAGCCAACAGTTCTGAAGCCATTTCTGCTGGCTGTAGCCAACATTTCTGTACATGCAACTCATCACTGGGTGTTGGACTCATCTTGTTCTGTATGCTGTAGCTAAGGAAACAGGGTGAGACTTAACCACAAAAGACTGGGTTTAGCAGAATAAACCATAGGCATTTGATAATCAGTCTTATCAAACTAGAATAGAAATGCTAGAAATCAATGCTAGAAATTATGCTTTAAAGACCTTCAAAGTATAGTTTAGGGTTAGGGTCTTTTTTGAAATGAAAAACAGATGTTTACCCAGTACTTGAGAATACAGTGCTATTTTAATACACTCACCAAGCGATCCTCTTAGATTCAAAGCAGTATATTATTAGGCCATTAATTGTGAACCTATTCTTTTTTTAATATGACACAAGGCCTATACTACCTAGGACAGTTTTATTATCTTCATCTCTTGCAGGTACAATAACCAATTTACAAAATCCTGCTTATCCCTTCTTGCCCAGTATCAGTGATACTAACAGAATCCTACATCAAGCTTAGAATCCAATTACCACAAAGGGTCCCTGTTTCATCAGCCCTGTGAAGTTGCCTAGGCTGAGACAGCCTACCACCATATAGCTTAATGGATGAGTAAGGCTTTAAACCCGCTTCCTTCCTGCTCTCTTGGAGACTGGGCAATTTTGTATCCTTTTGGTTCTGTTTTACTGCTGTAGATTCATCTTTTTGCTACACTGTTCTCTTTAAAAAGTATTATAATTGAGTTTTCAAATATTACCTACAATATCGAAGACCATATATTAATATATTAGAAAGCATATTTAAATTTTCATTTACTCAAGCAATAGCATTGTTTATACAATAGTAAATTACAGTGATTTAAAAAAACTAATGAGCATAATTTCAGATTACCTGTCAGTGTTTAAATAATCATTTCATCATGGACTGTGAAGTGACAAATATTTACTTAGGCACCTAATGGCTTGTAAATATTGCTTTATTGCACCATCAGTATTGAATGCCCTTTATTACAGGCAAAAAGCGAGTCATTCATCTTAGTCCGAACGGCAGCAGCATAAGACAGAAAATGATGGACACTCTGCTCAATTTATATCGTTGAGGGGGAGGGGAGTGGAGTTTTCCCCCAAAAAACAGTTAGCTTTGTAATCTTTCCGGCCTTAGGCACTGCGCAGGTGTAGCACCCATATGTGTGATGCACAGGGGCCACGACGAAGAATGAATGCCCTTTATTACAGACAAAAAGCGAGTTATTCATCTTAGTCTAATGGTATGTATTGGTAGAAATCTGGTTATCAGATAAAGCATCCTAAATGTCTCACTAAAGTATTTGATCCATTATATAAAAAAGTCTCATAAACCTCTTTTGATGACTCAATTTGCTATAATACAGGGGTGGCCATACATGCTCAATGGAAGAGCCACGTAACGTAAATGTCAGATGTTTGAGAGTTGCAAGCAGGCACCTGTAGGTTGTTACCAGACTGAAACCAGTTAACAGCTGGGGCAAACCCCGGGTGGACCCCAGACCCAAAACCAAACAGAGCCTGAGACGAGACTTAGAGCTAATTGCAGTTTTATTCTGGTGCACTATAGAATTAACGGAGACAGAGGGGAGATGCTTCCCAAATCAGAGTCTCGAAAGAG
>NW_025335587.1:4678240-4685983 GCF_004798865.1 Varanus komodoensis
AACGGAGACAGAGGGGAGATGCTTCCCAAATCAGAGTCTCGAAAGAGGTACAGAGAGCATACATTATATACCCTACGTCATAACATGTTGTCTGGATACAAAGTAAATTCATTTCCCCATTATTCTTTGTTCTATTTGTTAGTTTGCAGAAAACTCTTTATTTATCCAGAGACTCCCCTTTCTAATGTGTCTGTTGATTATCTCTGGATTATTCACATCCGCTCTATGTTTCTCAACTATTAGTAATTTATAATGCAATTTGCTACTTTTATAGAGGCTTCACCTGGATTCCAACCGGTCCCAGGCTCCAAAGACACTTCGCATTTACCCTCTTTGACCTCCAGTCATCCTGTCCCAGGAGTTCACACAGGGTTCTCCATACCTCCCCACTCCCTCCTGCACAGGAAGTACAACATGGCTGCAGATTTCAGGCTAAGTGGTTAGCCTAAGTGTTGAGAGAGAGTATGTTTCAGGTAACAGTTTTTCCCTTTCAAAGGAATCTTCTTATTAAAAGCAGATTCCTCTTGATTTGGGAAATAAGACAACAGAATATTGGCAGTATGTCCCTTGTTATGACAGGGTTGGAGCATGGGAAGAGCATTTACGCAGAGTAGCTCCAAAGTTGAGAATGGCAGGGAGACATTTGCAGCAGCAACAAATAAGAGTAAGTAGAGTAGTACATGAGAGAAGAAAGCTTACGAGTTTTTGTACCCATCCCCAACAGGAAAACCACGAAAACAGTGATCCAAAACCATTTCTACCTGTGAAAACATTATTGAGAGCTGGCTGCAATTTATCAAGTTTCTTGATGTAATTCTCCAGAGATACAGTTTTGTCCTCAACAAAAGAACAATACTCTGCATTTATGAGGGTACAAACACCGCCTTGGCTGGCCCATCTATTTTGAATAGAGAGTTGGTGGAATTCTGCCAACTCCTGTTTGATATCGGAGAGTGCCCCAGTTGTTTCATTCAAGAACACTGACAGTACAGATGCTAATAGCACAATGTCCTGATGGTTGGAAAAGGCCCCAATGGGGGTAAGAAGGCCTCTCAGAATGGAGCTAAACTGACCCAATTTGGCTAAAGTTTCCACAGCCTCTTGGTCTGCAGTTCTTTTATTACGGAGATGCCCCTGGGGTAACTCCTTGGTAATCCGAAGGTTGGGAACAATGTGTCCAATACAACATATGCCCTGTCCTTCCCGAGAAAAGCTCGAGAAAGCCTTCTGGCCGCAAACCCAGTATGTGCCTGGAGGAGGGGACCATGTGAGGAAGGCAATGTGTAGTGCTACCCAGCTACCACTATATCCATATCGCAGAACAGTTTCCAGTGACCCTTTGATTAACAGTTCCCCAGTATGGTTCAGGAGCTGTCAAGTGTCCTTGAAGCGTATCAGAAGGGCTAAGCATTGGCTTACGCCCAAGTGTTGTCCTGAACCAAATTTTCTCACACACACCAGTCCTGTACTTTGCTCTGCAAGTTGAAAATAGGAATCAGCAGTGAAAAAGTGGGGGTTTTGGGCTTCAGCAGTGCTGTTGTAATTTTTCTAGTCAACTGGAGTCCCCAGTAGGGGAATCCCGCTTTGGTGATTAAGTGGAACATGAGAACAAATGTAGCAGGCGCCACTGGTGACTTTTGCTACTGAATTAAGCAGGCGTACATGGAGATTTGTTTCCCATGAACCTGCATCCTTGTCCTCTATCCACAGATCTGCCCCCTCCACAACCCTCTGTACTGGAGTGGTACAAATCCAATTTTGAGTTAAATGTAAAATGGGCTTACCAGAACCTCGTGAGGGGTCCAAACATACGATGCTTCCTGGTTTGTAATATAATCCATGCCGGGTCTTCACTAATGCTATAAGGATGGGCAAAATGTCCCCACAGACAGGAGACAAAGATTCTGAGGGCCAATATTCCAGTACAGAAAGTTTTTCTATAGGGAATGTTACCAACTTTTTGTTACATGGACAAGTAGAAAATGTGGGCAGCACAGTAGAATCTACATCAGCTTTGGTTACATAGAACAGAAGGAAACAATATAGAAGTTGAGAATAAGTGGTTACTAACGGCATTTTTTTTCTTCAGAACTATTTTCTATGTATAACACTTTTACTATCTAACTCAGGGTTAGGCAATTAATTTTCCTATGGGGCCACATGAGAAACTTTGACAGTTGTTAAGGGCCGGACCAATACACTTACAGCTCTGCTCAATATATATCTCTATAAAAAAGGTAAATGAAACATTACAATGATACAATGAAAATGTGGAGCACAGAACAACACTATTTAATGAATATTCACAAAAAAAGCAGTGCAGTTGTATTGCTTGCATCTATATTACGACGATATACATTTGCATTGACTTTTAATTTGCCAGTGACCTCATGCGGGCCAGTCAGGGTCAGCCATCAGGCCGGATGTGGCCCGCGGGCCGTACAATGCCCAGGTCTGATCTAACTGAACAAAGAGTTTGTTTATGGAACTGTTGTCTGGGCTAGAGTTCAAGCCCTATTTGTGAGAAGCCAATTGTCCTCAGGCTACACCTCCAGCAGCCACCTTGGTTAGATTTGCACGTCTGCTGCTCGTCCTGGTCTGGGCGCTGTGGTCCTACCTCTTAGAGCCGGTGTTTGAACAGGAATTTCAAGTCTTCCACTGGCTCCACAGTCCACGAAGGTGCTTGTTCTTTGGGAACCTTCTTGAGTCTGGTGTAATGCACCCAGGTGGAGATCCCTTTGAGTTTTGCTGCTGCGTGTGTAGTAAGAAGAACCTGGAATGGCCCCTTCCACTTTTCTCTCAGCGGCTCGTCTTTCCACACGCGCAGGAGGACAAAGTCACCTGGTGAGATGCTATGAACCTCCGTATCTAGTGGCACCGGTTGTGCCTCTGTAACATGCCTAGAGAGAGAGTGCAAGACCACTCCCAAAGAAACTATAGCTTTTCAGGTTTTGATCCCCCACTACCCATGAGCTCTCCCCCGGCTCCAGGGGTCCCCGGATTGGCCACGGGCGCCCGAACAAAATTTCAAAGGGGCTTACCGCCAGCTTGCCTCGCGGCAGCTCCCTTATTCTTACAAGAGCCAACGGGAGGGCATCCGGCCATTTCAAAGTCTCGTTCTCCTGTACTATTTTCGCCAAGTGTGTCTTGAGAGTGCAGTTTGTTCTTTCTACTACCCCACTGGCTTGCAGTCTCCATGGGGTGTGGAGTTTCCATTCCCACCCCAATGCTTGTTTCACCTGTTGTAAGATGGTCGCTGTGAAGTGAGTGCCACGATCACTCTCCAAAATATAGGGTACACCGAATTGGGGCACCAGCTCCTTGAGTAGCTTGGTCACCACAGTGTGTGCTGTGCAGTTCCTGCAAGGAAAAGCTTCCGGCCAACCAGAAAATCTATCTACACAAACTAGTAAGTACCTGTAGCCATTTACTTGTGGCAGTTCAGTGAAGTCCAGTTGCCAAGCCATACCTGGTCCTTGTGCGGGGGATAAAACAGCCAGTGGAACTCCTGACATAGCCAGGCAGGGGTAGTTTTTCTGGCATGTAACACAGTTCTGAGTTGCCTTCTTTGCTTCCACTGAAGTCCCTTTTCCGATGAACCATTTCCCCACCGCCAGGGCCAGTGCCTCCGCTCCAGCGTGAGTGCTGGTGTGTATCCCCTGTACTACAGTTCCCACCAATCCTTCAGGCAAGAAGATCTTACCTGTGCCTTTTCCCACCAGCCAACCCTCTCCCTTTCCCGCCTTTGCACCAGTCTCTGTTGTCGCCGTTGTCAGTTTAAGGTGTGCTGCCAAATGTTGATCAGCCTCAGTGTATTGTGGAGACAGAGCAGGATCCAGGGTCGGCAGTAAGGGTGCTAGGAGGATTTCCCGTATCGTAGCACTTCGGGCTGCCTTTCTCGCTGCTGCATCTGCCCTGGCATTCCCTTTAGTTATGTCGTCTTGTGTTTTGGTATGGGCTCGGCAGTGTATGATGGCAATGTCTTTGGCAAGCAGTACAGCATCCAACAATTGAAGGACTTGTGAAGCATGCTTTATTGAGTCTCCCTTGGCGGTGAGGAGTCCCCTATGTTTCCAAGCAGCTCCATGGACATGCACCACCCCAAAAGCATATCTAGAGTCAGTGTAAATGTTGGCAAGTGTGTGTGTGGCAATCTGGAGAGCTCGGGTGAGAGCTATTAGTTCCGCTAACTGTGCCAAAGTGCCAACTGGCAGGGCAGAACTTTCAGTTAGTCCATCATGGCTTACCACAGCATAGCCGGCTTTCTGCTCACCATTCTCCATGAAACTGCTCCCATCAGTGAAGAGCTCCAAGTCCGGTGCATCCAGGGGTTGGTCCTTAAGATCAAATCTACTGCAATATACCTCATCAATGGTGTGTAGGCAGTCATGTGGGAGACCGACTTCAAGTGCTGGTAAGAGACGAGCTGGATTCAATTCTCCACATGCACGAATGGTCACGTCAGGATTCTCTAGAAGAGCTGCCTGAAATCGTGCCATGCGAGCGGAGGTGAGCCAGCGGCCCCCCGCCCCCCCGTTCCAGAATGGCAAGGACTGCATGGGGAGCGTTTAGCTCCAGTTTCCCTCCCAAAGTCAATTTTTCCGCGTCTTTAAGAAGGAGAGCGGCGGCAGCAACAGCCCGGAGACAAGCCGGCCAGCCGAGTGCTACAGCATCCAGCTGTTTTGACAAATAGGCTACGGGTCTTTGCCAGGAGCCCAAGGTTTGAGTCAGTACGCCCACAGCAACCCCTCCTCTTTCGTGCACAAAAAGTTTAAAAGGCGCTAGTGGATCGGGAAGCCCTAAGGCAGGGGCTTCCATGAGTTTGGATTTTAAAGCACGAAATGACTCCTCTGCGTTTGTAGTTAAATTGAAGGGGTCCTTTTCTTCCCCTTTCAGGCACTCATAAAGAGTCCATAGTCAGGAATCCAAATCCTGCAAAACCACCATCCCCAGGAAAGCCCGTAGCTGGCGTCTGTTTCGGGGAATTGGGGTTTGACATACCACCTCCTTGCGCTCCTGTGACAGTTGACGCTCTCCTTTGGCCAGACGGAAACCAAGGCATTGTACCTCTTGCCGCGCAATTTGCGCCTTTTTCTTAGACACCCGGTACCCTCGGAGCCCGAGGAAGTTGAGCAGGCTGATAGTTGCCTCTGTGCATAGCTCCGTTATTTCAGCAGCTACAAGATCATCTACATACTGTAGCAAGACAATGTTGGGTCCCCTAGTCCACTCAGCTAAATCCTTTGCCAGGGCTTGAGAAAAATAGGTAGGAGAATTTTTCCATCCCTGCGCTAGGGAGTTCCATGTGAGCTGGCCCTTAGTCCCGTCGGCCACTTCCATTCAAAGGCAAATATTGGTTGTGACTCTTTTGTCAAGCTAATCGCATGGAAAGCATCTTTCAAATCAATGGCAGAGAACCAACCATGCACGGGTCCCAAGGCTGTCAATAAGGTGTAGGGGTTTGGGACCACTGGGTGAATAGTCACCGTACACTTATTAATTAGTCTCAAATCTTGTACCAGACGAAATGACTGATCAGGCTTACATACAGCCAAAATTGGGGTATTCCATGAGCTCTGGCAACGGCGGAGCAAGCCACAACTTATGAAAGCCTGAATGATGGGCTGGAGTCCTTGCCGTGCCTCTGGCTTGAGGGGATATTGTTTAACATGTACCGAGGGTTGTCCAGGAAGGAGTTCTACTTGAACCGACTCTGCTTTGGTGGCGCGTCCCGGGATTCCTGCAGCCCAGACTAGAGGATAGACAGCATCCTCCACTTCTGGGGGTATTTCTGGTGAGTGGATTGGCGTAGCCTGGGGTTGCATCAGCATCAGCCTCCATTCCTCCCCGGGACGCAGCTGCAGGTTTGCCAATCCGGAGGTGAAGGAGATAGTAGCACCTAGTTTGCACAGTAAATCACATACAAGGAGCGGGGTAGGGCAGTTAGGGAGATACACAAAATTGTGAATGAAGGATTTGTCTCCTAGAGAGCATTCTAAAGGTCCAAATACCGGCTGTGTGGTGCGGTGTCCTGTAGCGCCCACAAGAGTCAGTGGCACACCGGTCGGTTTTCCAATTGGAGTGGTTAAAACAGAGCGTGCTGCTCCCGTGTCAACTAAAAAGTCGAGGTCGCGATCTCCCACGCTCATTCTCACCCTACCCCGTGACCCCCCCTAATCTTCTTCTGCGTCCTCCTTGGCGGCTAGGAAAGAGGGGTTATGGGAATCCTTCTGCGCCAGTGGGCGTTTATGCTTCCAGTGTCCCTCTTTCTTGCGCCTGGCACACTGGTTTTTCCCTAGCTTTTGCTGGGAGGGGACACGTTTGGGGCGTTGTTGACCGTACCTGCTTCCGCTGCTGCCGCGCCTTCGTTCCCGGTAGTTCGCTCGGTTGGGCTGCATGAGCTCCCTCACGGCCATGGTCATCAGTTTTACTTGCCTTTTGTCCTTCTCCGTTTCTCTTTGGCTGTAAACCTTTTGAGCTATTTCAAGCAGATGGGGAATTGACAACCCCAACATTGCCTCCTGCTTTTGTAGTTTCCTTTTTATATGTGGGGCTGCTCTGCTTGTAAAAATCCCCTTTATCAATGCTTCTGCTCGCAGATCGTCTGGGTCGGTTGAGGTGTGCTGCCAAACCGAATCTCTGATCCGCTGGAGAAATTCTCCAGGGGACTGCTTTAGTCCCTGTGTGCCTTCATAGGGCTTTGCCCAATTGTCTATTTGAGGCATGGCATGCCTGAGCCCATGGAGGAAAAGACCCCTGCAGGTGGCCAGTCTGTCCTGCCCTTCTTGTGTATCTGGGTCCCATTGGGGTTCAGTCTCCCAAGGAAATACCTGATCCGCAGGATCATTCCGCAAAGGTTGGTCTTGATGCCTTTTGTGCCTCCTCTACTTCTGTGAGAAGGGTTCTAGCTAACACTCGCATGTCCCTCCAGTCCGGGTGATAGTTCAACATGATTCCCTCAACCATGGTCACTATGCATGTGGGATTCTCTGAATAGGATCCTCCCTGCACTTTAAAGGTAATGAGATCTGTAGGACTGAAGGGTTGGTGTCTCCAGAGTGTTGTACTACAATATGGCCTTCTGCTGCCATCAACTCCCTCTTGGCGAGTTATTTTTGTCTCTTGGAGCATAAACCCATGGGCTGTTCGTAGCTGTCAGGATTTGGCGGCTGCAGTCCCTTATCCTGCTCTGCTGCATTTTTATTCTGGCACAGTCCCCCCTTGCTGGCTTTCGGAAGGGTGGAGGGGACAAGTCCCATGCCATCCCTCCTGTTTGCCTTAACGCCCATGTCCAATACAGGGGCATAAGGATTTGGCCGAGAATATTCACCTGGTGCGGGAGGGGCAGTTAGTGGGTTAGGGACAGGGATTCCAGTAGCCGTCAGCCCATATTTTTCCAGCAAATCTGGGCTGTCTCTAAGGGTTACAAACGCTTGCGCATGAGCATGCTCGGTCCACCTGCCCGCACGTTGGAAGAAAAGATGCAGCTGCAAAATGATTTGGAAATCGACCGACCCCTCCGGTGGCCACCTTACTCCCCCATCCAATTTACATTGGGGCCAAACAGAACTGCAATATTCCTGTAATTTCCTCTTTGAAATATAATCACCTTTAAACCGATCCCAGTTATCTAGAATGCAACTCAAGGGTGTACTTGTTTGGGTTGACTTACCCTGTCCCATGATGCGCGCTGAGCGTTCCCCAGAAGACCTTTAGAAGGATTTCAGCAGACCTCTCTGATTT
>NW_025335587.1:4686083-4692252 GCF_004798865.1 Varanus komodoensis
TTGATGCGGCCCAGCCTCACCCAGACTCTACTTCCAGCAGCCCCCAGGTAAGTTGAGTTTGAGACCCCTGTCCTAGATCTTCATACTTCAAATAGATCTTTCAATATTTGACATGTTGAAAGCAGTGTGGAAATTACTCCAGTAATCAGTCAGGCTAACAACAACAACAGGTGAAAGTGACTGACCTGGTGTACGCGGAGGAATACCACGTGTGACAACTAAAGCAATGGCAGCAGCAATGGTACCAAGGATAGTAAGACTGATGGCAGACACACAGATGCATCGTCGAGTACAAGGGAAACAAGCAGGAGAGCAACACTTGCAGCTGTCTTGGAGGTCATGCACACCACCTGTCACCAAGAAAGGATTTAAAAGAATTCAGCTGTAGTACAACACATTTGGAGGGAAACAGTTTGGGGAAAACGAAACTTGAATATACGTGTGGTGTGAAAGATAGAAGATACATAGGAAGAAATGAAACAAGTTGATTAGAAGTGGCATTATTTTGCATTTAATCTCCCTCCTCCCTTTCTCTACTCTTATTGTACATCCATATATGCCATCAATTATTTATTGCTTGCTTGCCCCACCATTCCAACATATTTTTAAAAATTATTTATTTATTTATGAGAACAATCCAGCAGATGCTACAACTAAAATTGCAGTGCTTTGGCTATTTGCTAGTATACAAATGTAATAAAGAACAATTTATTACACTGTTATGCAAAAACCATGTCTGTGTCCCAAATTTCACAGTATATGTTTTCTAACTACAGAACACAGTCTGTTAGGTAACACTCCTGAATGATCTAAAAGCATTCTTGTTTCTAACAATGTTGTACACTACTGAAAACTAAACAACTTTCAGATCAAAACTATAGAAACACCAACTGACAATTAGAATATATATTACACATATTTTAAGAGGTTTCTGTTGTTCCCTTTTTGGAAACTTCCGTGTATTCAAAGCAGCATCCATAATCTTGAATTAAGTAGTGGGGCTACTAATTACCTCTCTCAGCAGTGAAGAGCGAGTTTGCTGAGCCGAATGAAGTTGCATCGAAATTCTATAACGAAAAGAAATAAAATGCATAACTTATTAAATGATAGGAGCCATTTATCATATTTGTGTATGTTTTAAGTATATTGCATGCCTACTTTCAGAAACATAGGCACATCACCAAGAGAAGATTTCATCAAAAGTATGCGTTTCCCTATTGGCAACATATATAAAGATAAAATTGGAGCATTCACTGTATTTTGCCTATAGTTAGTTTACAGGAAGCCACAAAGGTTTGCCATTTAAATCCAATAACAATTATGATTAAAGTAACATTTACAAACATTTTTCTAAGGGGTTAGATAATACCTGAGGATATGTTCTGTTCATTTTTCCCACAGAGTGCCACAGGATGTCAAATTATAAGTAGGAATTCTGATCTTTTGTCCATCAGCATTCGAACTGTACTACTAGGTATCAGAACAGGAACTAGATTCAGCTGCCTTTTTATTAGGAGACAAAACCACTAAAACATTCCTGGGTGGTGTTACCTGGTTACTAGGAAAAACAGAGGTAAGAAGAAGAGAGTCATTCTAATCCCAGTCATACCTATGGAAAAAGGAAGTGAACATAGAAACAAAAATCTCTCACCCTGTAGCTTTCATCAGACAAATGATGAAGTAATTAGAAGTGACACCCAACTGCAGTGCACATAGTTACCTTCACACATAGGCAGTACTAGCAGCAATATCTCTGGCACCACCATTTGCAGATATACTACAGGCAAGAAGAATGCTGCTTCAGAGTCTTAAGATAATGATGTCAGATTATTTTATTTGGTCTAAAAAAGCTTTCCTTTTGGTTTGTTCTCAAAGCTACTAATCAGAATTAGAAAATGTTCCATTTTAAAATCATAATGCAAAGCCCCCTTTAAGTTAAATTAGCTTTTAAAAATCTTTCACTTTTGCGCACTCACAAAAAAATAAATTTATTCCATGCTCTTTTCTTAAGCAACTGAGTCTAGAATTCTGGAGGGAAAACCCTGTTCTTAAGTGACTGAGGTAACAATTTGTCCAATTGTTAAACTGGATCACTATTACAGTGTTTAAACTGGTAATATAAGAAGATTCTACCCTTTTCAGAGCTTTCCCAAGAGCGTGAACAAAAAGATACTTAATATGTATTAAGAAATAACTAACCTATCTTTTACTTTTGTGATCACAAGCCCATGAAATGTGGCTCTTTCTTGCAGCTGTTTTGTCAATGTTGAGAAATTGAAAATGAAATTCATGAAATGGCACAAACAGATCACAGATTTCTGCAAGGGACTAGCATGAAGACAGCTTCAGGAAACACCACAGATCACGTAAGATGAAGTTAGAGGCCATGTGGTTGTCTATCCTGAGAAACCAGTCTGGGATGGGACATATTCTCATTAGGTTTGAAGAAAACCTCACTGTCAGAGAAATACAACAGTGGAACCAGCTGCCTAGAGAGGTGGTAGACTCTCCCAGACTAGAGACATTCAAATAGAAACTGGGCAGCCATTTGAGTGGGATGGTGTAACATGGTGCCCTGCAGCAGCAGGGGCTTGGACCCACTGGCCTTCATGGCCCCTTTCAACTCTACTTTTCTATGATTCTATGAAAAATGTAACCTCTTTTGTCTTGAATAATGATTTAAGTAATCTTAAGCCATTTTCTTGACATGGGATCTTAACTTCATAACTCCCTCCACACTCCCAAATTTTCATAAAGTATTTTCTGTACACACAGTTTCACTGTCAAATCTATCTAAAACTAAGGGCACAATCCTATGTTGCTTGGATAGCCACACAAAAATTAAAATTCCAGCCCTGCCTTTGTAGCTGGCATTGATGCTTCCAAGTTGACTGCAGTGCTGAAGTTGCAAGGCTCTGCCAGGAGAGGAGAAATCCTGGAGTTACCAAACCCTCCCTCCTCATGAGTAGGTATACAACACTGAGATGGCCATAATCAGCCATGTAAGTGCTTGGGGCAGAGGGGGAGAAGAGACGCACAAAAATAACTTTTGTCTCCACAATCCTTCTGCCCATCTTTGGAAACTTGTAGTCCTCCAAATTCAAAGGGTTACAGGCAGCCACATTGAATGGCAGCCTAAAGTATCTAGTTCGAAGTAAAGCTTGAATGGAAACCTGTATTTTATTCTATATTAAATTTAGCAGGCAAAACTTGTCAGATATTACCTTCCAATATTCAGTGTATAAGGGGTTGAGTCTGAGCCATGCCAGTAGTACTGAGTAAGGCATTAAAATAGTTTTCTGAGATATTAAATGCTATTAATAAATCAAGTATCTTCATTATTACATTATGCTTTATTGATCTAGCAAAGCTAGATCAAAACAATTCAATAGTGTCAAGTGCAGCTTGGGACATGTGACATTTTATACTATTGTACTTGTGTCTTCTTTGTAGAAACTGTATAGGTACAAACACTTCCACCATGCAGGCACTGGTGCTATAATCCAATACCAAATATGAAGGGCATTCTTCAACGAGTTGGCCTGAATTACAGCAGAAAATAGCTTACAGAACTGATTCCAAGAGCAATAAGGACATAACTTTGTCATACTGACAGAGTTTAAGAACTGCTAACGGGAGACATGGTTTCTCCCAGTAAAAAAGTAGCAAAGAAAGTTTTAATATTGTAAGAACTGGGAGACTGGTTCTTTCAGCCAAGAATTTATTTTAGAACATTGAATAGAGTTTTGTTCAAGTTTGTCATAGTGAGCGAAAACTCCAGTAACAGCAATCATAACCATGAAGAATCTGCACTTCCAAATAGTCAGTCTAGTGACAATATAATTTCAGGCTCCAAATACAAATTTAAGTTCATTTAATTTTCCTGTACTTAAGTCTGGGCATTTTCCATAAACAGAGGCAGATACATTATACAAATTATATTTGGAATGTTAAAGAAGTTTGTAATTTAAAGCAGCTACAGGTGGAGTCATCAATGTGTAAGTGTGATAGCCTTTCAGTACTGCAAGCTAAAAAATAAGACAATTGACAGAAATGAGCATACAACAGAAAGATGTTGCAGAAGCTGATTTAAAGCAACCATCTCACTAGTTGAATTGGAAGGTCAGTGGTGTCACCCTCAAAATGAGGGTGATTTTTAAACTTTATAAAGTGTACTGTAAACTAGACAGAGGATTAGCAACATTATTTGCTTTATTGTTCTTGCAAATTAACTATATTAGGCTCATATTAATCAATGCTAATTCAGTTTTTAGACAGAAAAGCCCATTATTTATCACCACTAAATTACAGAATCATAAAATGTTATACTGCACGTATGCATAGATACTCACAAAATGGTGACATTTAGAAAGAATGGCATTTTGTTCAGATTTTGACGGCATGTCCCTTCACCAGAGAGCCACCATAGTTGCTGCTTATGTTTTTCTTTTTTATTTATAGAATGAAGATATAAGGGTGAGCAGTTCAATAGACTGGATTGAGATGTTTTGTCTTCTCCAAAAGGTTTTTACTCAATACCAAGGACCTATCAAAGATTTTATAAGCACTTGTGCATATTACTGGACAAATTTCATATGCAATATATTTTAATGCATACAATTATACTGAAAAACAAATAAAGGAAACAGGAACTTGAAAGCTCCTTGGCAAGTACTTATTTACAGAATTGCATTTGGCAGAACATTTTCTAATTGGTCATACATCTCAACAAATCTTCTATTTAATAAAGTACATTTAAAAAAGAAAGCCATGTCCAGGGGGTGGTGGAAAATGTAAATAGTGCCTTGGTAAGTAAGTAGCAGAAAATCATGGTTTCCTATTAAAAGAATGAGCCAAAGCCAACTGGATGCATGCATGTTCCCTTCCCTTACACATACCAGAGGAAGAGACTGTTAGGTTTTGTCTTTCATATCTAAATTTTAACTATGTATTTCCTGTAATAGCTGAAGTCCAGAACTGTGGTTTGGTTCAACCATGGTTAGTGAGGGAAAGAATCAATTAGTCTGAACATCACTGGAAATTAATCTTGGTTTAAACAGAAGACAGAAACTTTTGATTTCCTTCTCTGGCAAGCAATAATGCAGGGAGGAAGGTATGTACGAACCTGAAAGTTTGCCATGGCTCATTGTCATAATGCTCTTGATTTCTTGTTACATATGAATTAAGCTCATGCTGAATACTGCCCAGACTGCAGTCAGTTAAATGCTAGAATAGAAAATTTGTTCAAAGGTTATTTGCCTCTTCAAGAGCTTTCTAAAAGTGGGAAACTCTGTGACAAACACGACAAATGTCAAGCCAGGCTAGTTTAAGGAAAACAATACAATCTGAACAGCTATTCTAGAACACAATACAGAAAGAAATCCTAATTTATATATTTTTTAAATTAAAGTTTTATTTCTGGCCCACTCTGCTTTAAGGCCCGAAATTAGCATTGAATTAAACAGAAATAGATCTTTATTGGTGAAAACAATTTAAAGTACCATGAGTTTTGTAATCAGCTCAACATGTTAGTTTAATTTATCCACATCTAAAAACAACTTAAAAGGCATCTTCAACCAAAAATTCCTTACAATTTTTGAAATAGATTCCAAATATACATTCTGACAGATGTTTATAATATGCAAATACCTTAACCTCAACATATAAACAATAGCAGGGATTTTGGTAGGCAAAAAATGCAGCAAGTGCAGTGCAAGTCCCACCTGCTCAATACAATTTCTTCCACTAGTGAAAAAGACTGAACGTCATGACAGTACAACCTTCATTGATTCAGCAACTTTATTTGATTCTCAATACTGACCTCCCCACAAGCCCCTTCATTGGAAAAAGTCACCAAAGTTAATAATAGAAGTCTTAGAATTTAGTCTAATGCATTCATTTTTAAAATCTATATTGCTGACTGAGACAAATTCACTTTTGTAGGCAGAGGTCCTGCTTCTTGTTCATCAGCCTTGCATTTCACTACCATGAGGGCAGAAGGTGGATATCGGTTCAGTTTTTGTTCATTCATGTATTCCATGTCTCCATAGATACTCAGCTTCTAGAATAATAATAATATTGAGTAGTATTAGATGTGGACCATTTTAGACATTACTTTTTGTTCCTATACACCTTGGTGCTTAGGTACTAAAATTTCAATCCTAAGCAT
>NW_025335587.1:4692352-4702629 GCF_004798865.1 Varanus komodoensis
ATGCTTAGGATTGTAAACACAGGATTATATATATTTAGTTCACTTAGCAGAAAGCTGTGGGAAAAGGGGAAGACAAGATTAGGGAAGCTACCCTTCAGGAAGTGAAATGTCTCTGTATATTCTTGAGACACCACCAAACATTTTTAAAGCACAGATCAATAGAACATACTTGAAGAATTAATATATAATGAACATTTTGGATGTAATAATTTAGTTGAATACCATAACTTTCCTAATGACTGTACACAGATTCTCAAAGTACTGCAATGCTAGATCTTTATCTAATCCAACAAGCCACTGACTTAGTTTGCATGACAGCCTACTGTACCTTAATTAATGGGTTGTTTGAGGATTGTTGGAGGGTTTGCACAACATAAAACACCACAGCAAATCAGATACCTGTGGACACCATGCAAAAATGGCATCCACAGGCAACCAGCATAATGCTTCAGGCCTGGCAAATCAATTAAGCCATGGCGGCTGTTGTGCCATGCAAACGGTTACTGTATCTTTTACATGATGCATATGTGGCCTCCTAGATGTTGCCTGCTTCTGAGATTCTAATTTATTTTCATTAATATATCTATATTGCTTTCCCACCTATAACTTTTTCTTATTTCTTGGCATAGTTGTTTATCTGTACCATAATAGTACAGTGTGGCAACCACACACACTGTCCATCAAGTTCAGAAAACATTGCTTCACCAAACAGGAAACAGATGTAATTCTTCCTTCTGCTAGGAGATGTTAGGGTTCACCCAACAGCATTATTGTTAGCATTTAATTCTCCAAAGGAGATACTCTGACCTGCCTCTACTGCTGTAATATGCACTATTTTGAATTTGCTCTCAGGGTTCACAACAGCTGATTAGGAAACTAAAAGTTTTAGCTACAAGCTGATAGGTAAAATCCAATGCATGCCCTACTTGAAATAAACCTATTAAATTAATATGACTTAAATTAATCACAGCTAACTCAACTCCCATTAATTACAATGCATCTCCTCTAAGTAGAATTTATGTTGGTTTTCATGTGGTATGTTTATTCACAGTTGAAAGGTGATACACTGAAGGCTAATGGGATCATTAGTTCTCATCTCTCCTCCATAAAGTACATTAATCTCCTCCAAAATAGCATTCAAGATATTGTTAAGATTAAACTAAATTATTAAATTAAATAATGTGGCAGGATTAAAGTTACCTCAGCAGGAATATACTGCTCCACAGCAGTAGTAACAGTTGCACAACAAATCCAGAGCAACACCAATACAGAGAGTAGAAGTGTGGTTGTTAATATCCATCCAGAATTTCTAGAATGTAAAAAAGCCAGGCTATTCATAAATTAAAGCTTGAGAAAAGTGATACTGTCTTTTCCCCATATTATTCCCTTGTCTGAAACAAGTTTCTATACACACAATCCAAATTATGCAGACTTTTCGATGCCTCCATAGTTAGTATTTAAAAAATAAAAATAACAAATATGTATTTGTTATTTAATTAAGAGGCTATCATGCTCACTATCTTTTCATTTAATAAAATACTAAGTGATGCAGGCTGCACACATATTTTGACAGCAATAGTGAAGATATTGACAAAAATTGGACTTGCATGCAGTACCCTTTTCCTACTTGGCATGCCTGAATGAAATTTAGATTTATTCAGTTCTCCATAACTTTGATTTCATCTCAACTGGGAAAATATAATTACTCTGCTTTAGGACAAGCCATGATTAACCATGGTTTGAATTAGATTTACAATCCTGGCATGATTCAAAACTCTAACTACCTTATCACAAAACATTCTATGTCATCAGCCTAGCAGATAAACTACTTGCGCATCTTTCATACCTAAACTAATCCAAAATGTTTCATGTGAGCCAACAGCTTTCTCAAATTTCATTCACATGGTAAAAGTGCACTAATACAGAATACTTTGGAAGTTTCATTGAGAACTTGTTAAATGTAAGCCAGGGCAGTAGCACTGTGCTAGTAATTTAATTAAGTATGGTAAAACACTGGGAATTAAGTACAGTTCTCTTTTAGGAGATTTAACTTCATTTGCTCAAAAATACATACACTGAAATACATTTGAAGAAGCTGTCACTGTCATCCTCATCAAAGAATCCTTTGTGTGTCTGTGGTCCTTCTGGCTGCAGATCTACTGAAGAGAGACATTCATTTTTGTTAAATTTTTAATAATATCATCACAGGGGATATATAAACTAAGATACCCAGTCCTATGAATGCTGTTAACACTACTAATGCAGTAGCAGTGTTGGATGTTACTGCCTATTCAACATATTTTTCTCCAAAAAACCCTCTGTTAAAATGCCTTTTTTAACAAGAAAAAATAAATAAATATTGAGACAGAGAAGTTGTTTGTGTCTCAATGGGAGAAACTCCTGGAGAAAAAGAACAGCTAGAAAGATGTCCAGATTTTTTTAAAAAATTGTAATTAACATGAAATACCTTGCTGGACAGGGCTACTGAGGCAACTGTAGTAGAAAACCCATAAAATATATGTTGTTGCCATAGTTTTGAACATAACACACAGAGGCTGAAACAACAAACTGATTCTAAATAAACAACATCCAAAATAAATTGGAGATTTCTGTTGTTATCTTACTCTCCAATAGTGAATTATTCAGTTTTGAATCAAAGATTACATTTGTCAAAACTGTTTTCCATTCAGTAAAGAGAATGGCTTTTTTTCATACAAGTAATAATTGAGTGTATTCCATTCCCTAAAATGTTCACTCAGATTAACTTACAAGATGCTTTACTAAGCGACGAGTCTTTTAAATTCGGGGTTTCCTGAGCACGACTCCGAACATACTGAACTTCTGGCTTTGACTGGAATTATAACGTTCAAACGTTCAGATTAGTGTATGGAATGCATACAATCCTAAGATCGTCATGCATACAATAACCGACAAATAGTAATTTAAGCCAACACAAATATTACACCTCAGTCTTTAATCTTACTCGGTAACAAACCCAACATTTTCATATTGGGACAGAGCCAGACATACACTGTAGAGTTGGTTTGTAACTAGAAGCACCCTCCCTGCTCCACAGGATCCTTTAAACTCTGTAATAGCAGAACAGGATAACAAGTACCTGGAAGATCAATATTTTACCATCATCAGCTTGGAGATAGAAAGTCCATGAGGAGGTCATGAAGCTGTGAGCTGTTTCCATCACATCACTCCAAAATGATCTCACAAGTGTAAGAGGAAAGAGAAGATGCATTTTTGGCATTAAGGACGTGAGCTGCAAACAAAGAGTTTGATGGTTTTTAAAATGCTCTTTCCATTTTAGCATAAAACCAACAAGAAACAGATTAATTTAAAGAGCTCTTCTATTCAGTATTTGTATTTAAAGTAGAATGGCAATACAAGCAATTAAAAGTTATTCACTGATTTAACAAGTTAATACTTACTTGCTCTCGTCTCAATTCAGCATATGGTAATTGATTCTGGCATCCAAGACGGCAAGCATACTGCTCATCAGAGTGAGAGGTATATGCCTCAGTACATGCTGTAAAAGAATATGAGTTCTCTCAGTTCCAAAGGTCAGACCTTCAGGATCAACAACTAAGGTGCACTTGCATATGAAATCCAAGTTAACAGCACCATAAAGCATGCTGCTGTTGTTGGACTCCACTTCCCAACATCCAACACCATAATAGAATATGCCACTGAGGTAAAGTTATGGCTAGAACTACATGCAAGGTCTATAAAAATCACAAGTAAGTCAAAGAAATACTAAAAAATTGGGACAAAAATATTTTTCACATAGCCAAACACCTTTTGTAGGTCACTGAGTCCATTTGTAGGTCCTAAATTTATGTGCTTAAGTTGAGAATTAGTAATACCATAAGATTATATGATGAGCTGAACACCCAAACATGCAACACCATCACAAGCAAATGTAATTAAATTACCACATTCTCTGTGTTGTAAGGTATGTGTATGCCATAGATTTCTCTGATGAAGGAAGATCTGTGCCATTAAACATGCAGAGGGAATTCTGAGCTAATTTCACCTTTTTGAGCTTAGGCCCTTTACATGACTCTTCTTTCATAGCAAAAATTTCAAAACCTATCTTCTTGGTATAAGGTGATCCAATTAGAATGTTGGAGGCAGATGGAGAGGTTATACCAAATGTGAAAATATGATTGGAAATAAGGAAAAAAAACATAATATATAGATGAAAGGGATCATAAACAAAATCTAGGATATTGTCAGAATCTCAGGATCAATATGATCCACTTGAAGCTGCATGGGAAACAGATCTAAGAATATTAGTAATGAAGCCTGGGAAAATTTCTGGGTGGGCTAATAGATAAAATGTATTTAAGTAAGAATAAAGGGAAAAAAATAGTATGGAAATGGTACTTAACCCTGGTGAAGCTGAATCATATAGACAGTAAATATTCTAATTTTTGTTGGAGGTGTGGCTGTAGAGTAGGTATGTATTTTCATATGTGGTGGAAATGTGAATATATAATGAAGTTTTGGAAAGAGGGAGCAGCAAAATACTAAGTTTAAATATCAAATTATGTCCTGAGATCACATTACTCTCAATATTTGATAAGAAACAATGGAGTAAGAATAATAGAGAATTAATAACAAACTTAACAACAGTGAGAGAATAATAGCTAATAATGGAAAGTAAAATCCTATAACCGTGTAATTGGTATAAAGAAGTCTGAAATATAGCTATTAATGATAAAGTTGTGATATTAAAGTGAGAAAAGGGTACATAAACATAATTTTAATGAGATTTGAGGTGCATTTATTATATATGTGTTTAAAAAGAGAAAAGGATTAGAACCTTTACAAGACACTATCTAGTTTGGAAAGGAGAGATTTCTTGAAAGAACTTTTTGACTGACCAATGGTTCTGGTGATAAGGTGCACAGTTTTTAAAAAATGAAGTTTTTAAAGTATTTTAATTGTATGCTTAATGTTGTGCGCTCTTATTTTAATTGTAAGTTTTTAAAATTGGATTTTATATTGAAAAAATATATATTTTAAAAAGACTAGTGACATCTGTTATAATGTGAAAAACATGCTAGGTTATCTTACCAGAATCACATTCCAGCTTAGTCCGGTTTAAGTCAATTCCATCATCCACAAATTGACAAATGGAGAAGAGTCTACAGCCCCTTTGACATGCATAGAGCTCTTCTTCCTAGTAATTAAATGCCAACATGTCACTATTTATATAAGCCTCCTTCTATAAACATTCTTCTGAACACAACATACCATAAAAGCACACAATGTGTTGGAAAGTTAACTTCTGCAATTTCTTGCCCTTTTATTTGATTATATCACTTTTAATAGAGAGCTAAAAGACTGATGAACTTTGTAAAGTAAGAATTCAGCAGATTTTTAAGGGGTGATGATTTTATATGATTAAAGTAAAACAGGCTTTAAAACATGTCTTCAAACAACTTACAGAACTCTGAAACTAAACAGTTGAAAAAAAAATCTATATACACTTGACTTTGGCACAAATGGTGTACATATGAAATATCTAACAGGAAGTCACCATTTCTGTATAGCTGTAGAGCCATCATAAAATGATGGCTCAAACAAAACTCATGAACTCTAGTTCTATTTAGCAGATCAATGGATCAATGCTTTAAAACCACGGGAAGAACAAGCAAAGGTAATTTGCATCAATAATACTTAAGAAAGAGAAGATTTAGAAACAGAATATGTATCTGAATGCAAGAAATATTCCTGTTAGATATAGGTAATAGTTGACAGACAGATGAAAATGAAAACCCCAATTACAGAGTGGGGAAAATTATTGATGCCAGAAAGTGAATATTGTTAGTCTTAACATGTTAAACTCAAATTTCATTTAACACTGTACATCTAACTCAAGATGTCAAGCACATGCTCATGCTCCAGTTTTAAAACTGCCATCCCATCCCATTATGTAATTTCCTGTAAATACCATATTTTAATGTATACAGCAAAGCAGACACTGATTCACCAAAACAAAGTTATACTCTAGTTTTTAAAATACTGACATTAGCAGATTAACCAGAAATTGCCACTTGATCTGAGGTCCTCTCAGTTTCATTTAATTTCACTCACTCTTAGTGTCTACATAAAACTGCTGGAAACTTTATTAGAAAGTATGGATTATAATGCTATCAACACAAAGACAACAGTGAATGCTCACTACTTTTCATCAAATTCTAGGGAAACAGCGACACTCTTGAACCATTGGCTAAGATCATTGGGATGGATGGGGCTGACAAACTCAAACTTTATTCAGGCAAAATGGAAATACTCTTGACTGGCTATAAAATGAAGTCAGGACTAGGGTATTGCATTCCCCCGCAAGGAACAGGTTTATTGGTGCTCCTAGAACTCCAGGCAGCAGAACTGGCTAGAAGTGTTTTTCCAGCTTAGGCTTCTACGCCAACTGTATCCTTTTCTGGTTAGGCTTGATCTGTGTGCATGTTAGAATCTGACTGCTCAACAATAATATACTTTTTGTGGAGCTACTGCTGAACAACATTCAGAAAACTTGCCAGAAAATGCAACAGTTAGAGTCCTAACAGGCACCTGCTATAGGGAGCATGTAAATCCTAATACTATACCATCTGCATTGGCTTCTGCTTTTGGGCACAACTGAAAGTTCCTTATTCCTAAAACCTAAATGGCCTGGTACTACATCTCAAGCATCAACTAATATGCCTATTTTTTATCTCCCATCCTTGGCTGGGATGCTGGTCTCCAACAGAAAAGTCAGTGTAACTCAGTAGCAGACCACATGCTTTGCAACAAAAAGGCCCCAGGTATCTCCAGGCTCCGCTAGACTCGCCTGAAATTCTGAAGACATGCTGCCAAGCAGTGCAGACAGTATTGAGATAGACTGACCAATGGTCTCACCTGATACAAGACAGCTGCCTCACTCCATTATCTGAAGTTATGCAGGGGAGTATGCAGCAAAATACATTTTCTGCCATTATACCCAATTTGCTTAGAGTTCTCGCTATCCAACACTGTATGAAAAATTTCTCATTTCATAAGCCATTTGACAGTGAGAAACACTGAAGAAACTGGTATACCCTTAATATTGCTTGTTGTATCTTTCGCTGCCTTTATATTTATTTGTTCTGTTTGCTTGTTTGTTGCTGTTCTGTTAGATTTTGTGTGTTTCCTGTGTAATTCAAAAAAGCAAAGTACCAATACAAATTCAATTGTATTTCACATCCTATAATACGTAGTGTGGAACTGCACCTTTGCCTTTAGTGAAATGGGTCTCTCCCAAACAAGAAAAACAGTAGACATGAAATGAGATCCATATAAAAGAAAACTATCATGTCAGCAGGCAACCCTAAATCAGGAAGCCTCGATTCAAGGATATAAAGGAACTACAGTCCAGCCTCTAATTAGGGTATTTATGCTACATGGGCAAATGTCAAAGTAGGGGTGCAATTTGGTGGAGGGAACTGCAGGAAGCATGCTTTTACCCACCAGCCTGTGGAGTCCTTTCACTTTGCTCGTGGAGCAAGTTGAGGGCCAATCCAGTCTTTCTGCTAGCCTCAATGTTAACACTATGCTCCATTACACACACACACACACACACACACACACACACTTAACAATATATTAATCCACTGTCCAAAGTGTTAAGGATCACTCCCCTCTTAGGGGAGACATGAAGGCAAAGGGAAAATCAACCTGGCTTCACCCATCATTTAGGGAGGGTGCACCTGCAAGAAGCTTGCTTCCCACCCCCAAAAAACATTCAACTCAAACTACCAGCTGACCTGGGGATGAAGAGCAAGAGAAGCATTAATTTTACTAAAGCAGATTTATTAATAATTGTAAAATATATTTCTCAGAGACACCCAGAATTAGAAGATCACAATTAAATACAGCATATTACTAATATATACAGAAACACGACTATTCTCTTCGGAATGCTTGTTGAAAGAAGTATGTCCTCAGGAGACATGAAACCCCCAGAAGAGTTGGCTAGTGTAATCTGCACTGATACGGAACTCCAGAGCACAGGCACTTAAGGTCCCATTCCACGCAATCGTGGATCAGACTTACAAAATCTTGGCCACTGTCAGTTTACCTCCAGATTAGAAGAGCAACCAAACAAATGGGAATAATTCCGAGGATCTCCTAAATATGCTCTGCTCTCGTCCATCCGCCAAAACAAAAGAGCTGCTTTCTGTGTGCGTGTTACTGCAGTATACCGTTAGTCACTTTATCAAAGAAGATATATGCTTTCCAAATTAATAAATCAGCAGCGAAAATACAACAGCTCTCCGTCTCCAAGCCGATACCAGAATTTCATTTCGTTTAAAACCACAAGCTGCCACCCCACTCCCTTACAAACAAGGAAGGGAGCGGGGAGGGTAGAAACAGCTTTGGCCTAAGTGCACAGAGAAACTGCACTAAGCGCTAGCTAACAGCCACCTTGGGGGGTATTCCAGCGGCAGTTATTTGGTTGCGAAGGAGGACTCTGTCCCCTCTTTTACCTTGGGGTAAGTGTGGAGCGGGTAGGTACTCTGGCAGATTCGCTGGCACGGAGCAGTATTGCCCAACGCCGGCTCGAAGGCCTCGGAAAAGGAGTCAGAAGAAAGCTCCCCGTCGGCCCAAGCCGCCTCACAGCCCAGAGCGAGAAGCAAGAAGAAAGCCCCCAGCCCTAGACGGCTCGGCCGCAGCACCGCCATCTTGTCAACTGGAGCCATACGGTTGTTTATTTTTGCTAACCGTCCCTCTCGCACTTCCTGTTTCCGGCGCCCGCAGCATAGACTTAATTAGAATCTTAGAGAACGTCGGTCTTCGGGTTTCCTTAGACCTCTCTGTTTTGCTGCCAACTCGGAAGTGAGAGGTGTCCATCATCATCATCCTTTAGCTTGTGTTTGGGCGGGTGTACACACAAATGGTAACAAAGGGAGCTCAGGTCTTCATGTAGAAAAGGCGGTTATCATTTTTACAAAATTACTATTAAAATGCAACGTGTCCGAAAATGTTTTAAAACTACTTGCCATGTGCCGAGCTGGCTTCGGGCTGGGTGGGGATTTTGAGACTGATCTTTGAGAATGGTGTTACAACTAAAACAGAAAAAGCTGGCTTATTTAAAATGAACATATACCCCAAACATCATGCAGTGTTAGTAGTTCAGGACTGATACCTTTGAATGTTACTATTAATTTCATAATATTCAGAACTAATCCAAAGCCGAATGGAATGGGTCAGAATGCCATTTCCCAAGTAAGTTTCAAACCAACCATGTTCAGCTGCCACACATGACTGGAAGAGAATGTTACACCATGTTATGAAATGTACAAAGAAACTACACTCCAGTACCTGATTCAGACAATAGCTAATATTCCAGAAACCAATCTAAAGCACCAACTTTCAACTGAGACAAGCAAACCAAATATGCAGATTAGCCACAGAACATACACATGATACCATACCTGCTTGAGGCAATAGTCCATATTTCAGAAAACGAGTCAGAACCAAATCATTTAAATTCACAAGACACACCTAACTATGGAAAAGATGCAAACAACTATAAAGCATTCACATAAGCCTCATTCTGAAAACCACTATGGATAATTAACAGTATCTAGGGGAAGTAGATACTTTTCATGGATCACTGCCTTGTCGTGGCGAAGGGGTTTGCATAGCTCAATGAAGCTATGAGCTATGCCATGCAGGGTCACCCAAGATGGACAGGTCATAGCAGAGAGCTCTGACAAAACATGACCAATTGGAGAAGGAAATGGCAACCCACTCCAGTATCTTTGCCATAAAAACCCCATGGACTGTTCTAAAGGGCAAAAAGATACGACACTGGAAGATAAGCCCCTCAGGTCGGAAGGTGTCCAATATGCTACTGGGGAAGAGCAGAGGGCTAGTACTAGTAGTGCCAGAAAGAATGAAGCGACTGGGTCAAAGCCGAAAGGACACTCAGTTGCTGATGCATCTGGTGGTGAAAGGAGTGTCCAATGCTGCAAAGATCTATACTCCATAGGAACCTGGAATGTAAGATCCATGAATCAAGGCAAGCTGGATGTGGTCAAACAAGAGATGACAAGACTGAACATCGACATCTTAGGAATCAGGGAACTAAAATGGACAGGAATGGGTGAATTTAATTCAGATGACCATCAGGTATACTACTGCGGGCAAGAATCCCTCAGAAGAAATGGAGTAGCCTTCATAGTCAATAAAAGAGTAGGAAAAGCAGTACTGGGATACAATCTCCAAAATGACAG